>NC_142807.1:4330195-4492865 GCF_049724085.1 Artemia sp. Qi Xiang Cuo
AAAACTCTCGTTGTTAAGTAAATGCGAAGCGTCTACTAACCTTTGACTCTCTGAGGTGACACTTTCAGTCAAATTGGAAAAAAATTATTTGGAAGAAATTTAAAAATAATTATAATGGGAAAGGAAGCGAGAGTTTACATGAATCGCGACATGTACAAGCTAGCTGTAATCTTATTATAAATAGTAAAAGATATAATAAATTAAACACTTACCAATAAGGAAGATATGTATAAACAAGAAGCCGTAGATAAAATGGGTCGCAATTTAAAAAGTATAGCCAGTTTAAAACAAAGTTTTCTCGGGTATAATTAATTTCACATATTAAATAAATTCCCAACACACCATTAACAGAAATAATAGGGCGAGGACATTGCAGGTAAAAAACACCAATGACAGGACCGTTTGCATTTGAAAACAAAAACTGCTAAGCGTCTTGTCATTGGGGGGATCCACCAAACTAACCAAATAGATATTGGAAATATCGGTCAAACTGGAGAAGGTTGGGGCTGAATGTTCGGGTAAAATCCGTCATGCTAAAATAAGTAGCAGCGAAGGTTTTACCCGGGCACTAAACCCATAACACTTGTATAGAACGGGGTAATAGTCAAAATATCACGAAAGGGACAAATTACACTCAGTGAATGTATAAAACGAAGGCACAAATTAAACTGAGGATAATACCAGACGCGAATAATATAAAAATTTATAGGGAAACCACAATAGGTGCTGATAACCCCTATCTCTACACAACTTTTGGCACGACATAGGCACTAATTTTTGGTAAAATACCACAGACAAGGAATATGTGTCTGCGATGAAAACCACACAATTTTGTGGGAATCCGGATATCGTAAAAACGTACATTTTTATGAATAAATGAGAACTAGAAATTTCGGGGCAAAACTTAATTAAAAGTGTTCAAAAAAAATTAGCTGAAAAACTACAGTACTTTTCTAACACCAAAAACTTTCGGAAGAAAAAATTCAAATAATTTCAAAAAATACAGGTTGCAAAAATTAGACATCCCCCCCACCTCTTAAAAATATGGAGATAATGAATTTGACCATAGAAGGGCAATCAGCATAAACACTTGTTAAGGTTTTTAAAAATACGTGAAACATAAATATAGGCTTAGGAAAGACATCTTTTACTGAAAAAGCGGAAAAGACTTGAAAAAACCCTTATGCTCCAGTGAAATAACGAATAAAAAAAGGACAAGGGTTCAATTTGAAAATATATCCAAAAGGAATTAAAAGTAAAAGAAACTGAATGGAGTTACTTAAACTCTGTTATACACACATATTGAACTTGCGGAACGAAACTAGTACGAAAAATGTACTAAATAAGTACAAAATGAGTAGCATTAATACTACAGAGCTGTGTGCCATGATTACTGTGTGTTATGTGTGTTACAAATTACTGTGTGCCATGAAGGCCAGGTATTTTCTGCAGAAGGGCCACTTTTTCTAAAAAAAAGAATAGCCCAAGAGAAAATTGTGGCACAAATCAAAAGTGTGGCAATACTATAAATAATTAATTATTGTGTGTGCAGGTTCATCATAGTCTTTTTAGCTGTAGCCCATGACAAGATGACCTGGAAACGTTATAAGGAGCTACCAGAAGGCAGTCATGGTAAGCAAACATTCAGAGTACAGGCAAAGTCATTTGATAATGGCATAACAGGTATAAGGTGAACAGCAAAATTTTTAGCTTATCAGATCTAAGCTGTAAATGAAGCTTTATCTAAAAAGCATATTCAAGCTGAAAAAAAAGAGAGATTACAGACAAAAACGTTATAAAACTGTCTCAAGTACCAAAAAAAATTCGAAAAGAATTAGAAAGCTTAAAAGTCTGAATAAACAAACAGGCTTATAAGCTAATGACAGTTAATGACACAAGCGGGTTCGAAATAGAACCAAAGTTTTAAAACAAAATGTATATAGTCGTATATGGGAAAAGTTGTATAGTTGTAACAAATGTAATAGAGAAAATATCTACTGTTATAAATATATTCTAAAAACCTTTTATAAACAGAGAATTATATTTAAAAAAAAATATTATAGAAATGCAAATAGAAAAGTTATGTTATATGAAATATTACCAAGCCCTTATATGGAGGCTAATCACAGTTATAATTTATAGTGCATAAATCTGTTTGTTGAAGTTGCTTTTGTTTTTTAAATATTTTAATTACAGTTAGGACTTGTCATATAAAAGTCTTAACGGACTTATTTAAAAGTTGTACAAGGAATAAATATTGCAGTGATTAAATAAATTATGGAAGTACATAATTATTACTTGTTTTTAACTATTAAGTTATGTATCAACATAACTTTTGTTAATATATATTTATAAATATATATATCCTAAACTATCTATGTGAATATAGTGAGTTAAATTTTGAGTATTTGTGTTTTTTTATGTTTATATCATTCAAGAAGTACCCTACATTAATACTTCATAAGCAATTAACAAAATAATAAGTGGAATTTATTACAATGCTAATCTATACTGTGTATTATTTTTTAATGCTTTAAGTTTTAAACAGTAGTTAAATATCCCATCTAGTTTTACGAATTTAAAAAAAAAATACTTGTGTAAACTATTAAAAAATGCTTATATATATATATACTATGTTTTTATAAAAGTTAATTTTTAACTAGTGATTTGACGTTATACGTAAATGTTTGACCTTGATTTAACGTATTAATAAATTTTATTGTGAAATAATCCGTTTAGTATTAAGTTTGAAAGAATAATCCAGCAAGAAACATAATGTTTCGATTTAAGCGGGATAGTATTTTTGGAGTAATTAAAAGAGAGAAAATTAAATAAAAGTAATTAAACTTTACGAAGTTGAGTGTTTCTTTCTAATATATATGTAAAATTTTATACTTTATAGGTATTCTAATGTGAATATTTATTTTAGACACAGCCTTAGCTATTTTTTTTTTGGAAATCAAATTTTTCATAACATCCTTTTGGATCCATTTCTCAATCATTTCTTTGACGCATTTTTGGAAAGTAGCAAATTTCAAAGCCAGTTCAATTATTTTCTGATACTATCATCTCATACCATCAGAAACCAAACCATACTTGATCAACTGATATTTGGAAACTATAGCAGAAATACAGACTTTACTACAAGTTCATAAAAAGTGAGATAAAATCAGAACTTAATTTAGGCCTAGATATTGTGCTACATAGCCCAAATGGCTTATGTTATTGAAATATGTGAAAATTCTTTGTGCTGGAAAAATATATGAAAATCTAAAAATCAGTAATGTTATGTGTAATTTATCCAAGGTAATTCTAAAAAGAAAAATAAACGGTATATCAACCACATCATACAGATAAATTAAATTATTAAGGGGAATTAAATTTAAACTCAAATAATTCATAAGCTTGTCTAATATAACTTGAAATCTAATTTAAGCAAAACCACTAATATTATGTTTAAGCCGCTTAAGATAAAGTTAAAACAGAAGATGCATATGAAGAGGGTAAAAGAGTAATTGTCAGTCCTAGAGACAGAGAAAAAGAGAAACAAGGATGAATTTCGAATTGAAATCCTTGACAGAAAAGAACAATGGCCTATATTGGACCACAAACATGACCCTAAGGAAACCCATTGAGTGTATATGCACAAAATGACACAAAAATGACAGCATAATAGCTGTATACGAAATTAAGTTGCTTTAAAAGTAAAATATTGAGAGTTGGGACAACTCTTCTTTAAATGGGGAGTATTGTGGTAAAGCTTTCTAATTTATTTAATTATTAATTGAATAAAAATATATTAAGACGCAAAAACAACGTTTCAAACTACCACTTTTTAAGATAAAGATACAAATCTTGGAATGTGTGGGCTTGGAGGGAACGTGCTCAATAACCAATTTCCTGGCTAAATGTGTCAGTGTACCGGAAGGCTGCATTTAGTTTTTCATACCTGTACCGCGATTTTTGAGACTGGGGCAGACCTTTTGACTTGCCGGGTGAACCTCTGCCCGTTTATTTTATCGTTAGAAATACCTTGGAATTTTGTCTTATCATTGTAAGTGTCTAAGTATCTTATTATATATTATTGTAGTTTTTGAGACTTGTGGTCTACTTGGGGCAGCCAGTCCCAGTAGCATATTTATATCCGTAATTATTATGTGTAAATTAAATAACAGTATTGTGTTTTAGACAACCTCTCTACGATCTACCTTTAGTCCCTCGAACATACCCAGTCGGTACGCCTCATTAGTTCGGTCATAGCCTAAGGAACGCTACCAATGTTAAATTACCTTAGGGCCAGAGTTTATCTCCCCTATAAAGGGAGAATAAAGGCATCTACGATTACAACCCCCAAATACCATAAATATACACTTCACAACACTTAAAAACTCTTGCCCCGAGGATTTTGGGGGAGTTTCCTCCTCAAAAACATATTTTCTATGTGAAAATCAACTACGCTGAACAAAATGGCTATCTCAAAATTTTGATTGGATGTGTTTGGGGGAATGATGGGCGTGGGGGGGGGGTGGGGATAGTTGCCCTTAAATCACTTTCGACTATTAAAATGGGCACTAGCCACCCAATTTTCAAATCGAATGAGCCCTTTTCGAAGTTTCTACGACAACACCTTCGATAAAAAGGGCCCGGCTGAATAAAAAAAAAAAAAAAAAAAAAAAAAAAAAAAACACTGCCTATGATATACTTAGCATACTTGCTTATCTGTATTGGCTTTCAGATGGGTACTTTGATCAATTTAAGCTGAGAATAACAGCATACCCAAAGAATCCTGACTTGGGTTCTTAAAGCATTTCAAGTGTTTTGAAAAGGCTTTTCTATCTATTTGATTTGGTTCTTGGGGTTTTTTTTTCTGCTATTATAGCTGTCAAAGCAAAATTAATATCGAACTGTGAATAATATTTAAATCATATAAGGAATTTTTTTCTTCTACAAAGCAAAAGTGAGGATGATTGCTATTGATAAAGATCATTATTAATTTTAAACCCAATTGATCCTTAAACCCTATTTAAAAGGTTGTTTCTTCTTACTTAAGTAACTAACGCATTTTCAAAAATGTTTAGTTTTTCCTTTTTTCTTTTAATTATCCAAATGTGTTGATTTTAGTTTTTTTTTTCGTTTTCTTCATTTCGTAGTAATTCCGTTTGTTGACATTAATTTTCTGTCGCAGGTTGGAAGAAGGTCAATTGGGTGTGCACATTTCTTACAGCTGTTCAATTTGCTACAAGAAACAACCACCCTTCTATGAAAAATTGTTACAAAACAAAGAATCCAAAAAAGTAAAGGCAATATCTGTAGTAATAAATCAGAGTAATATATCAGAGGCAGTGCTCAGCTCTCTTTCTTTGTTACCCTTTAATTTGTGACTTTGACATGGGTGTACGTTTTGGTAGATTAGAGACGACATTGTTTAACCCCTTACCCCCCCCCCCCCCCAACTAACAATTTGAAGTCTCCTTGCATCACCCCCCTTTTTCTTTCATTGACAGTCCCAGAAAGTTTCAGCTTTATTACTCAAGCCACTATCAAGGTATTGCAGACATGCCTTTTAAATGACCTGAAAGTTTCAACTCCATCACCACCAGAACTGTGAGATTTTGCAGATATGTATTCCAATAACCTAGATGCACGTAGTGTCTTTTGATCTACCTATACCTTCTCCCTCAAAATACAGTTGAACATGCACTTGCCACTCCTAAATGCCTCCTGAAAGTTTCAAGAAGATATTCCAAACACCACTCCAAGGATACACCATTTTGACAACCTGGAAAATAATATTGTCTTTTGATGTACCTTTTCAAAGGGACAGAGATTATAAGCCCCACAGTAGCTTACAGTGCAGAAAAATGATTTTATGGATTAGAGACAGAAATTGTTGACCCACTTGTTCAAATGCAAAATTCAAGTTCCCTTACCCTCTTCTCTCAAACCCAAAGCCATTCTCAAGATATTACAGATAAGCAATTTTGATGACCTGGATACACACAGTGTCTTTCAATTTGCTTCTGCCCCCTCCCTTAAATCAAAATTTGAGGCCCCCTTAACCCCACCCCCAATACTCCCTGAAAGTTTCAACTTGATCCCCAAAGCTATTCCAGATATATTGCAGATAATTTGAAAACTCTGGTGCACATGTCTTTTGATTTACTAAGGTTTACAACTTGCCTCCAGAGCATACCTTTGGAAGAGTCTGGGAATCTTGGTCTAGCAAACAACCCATAACAGCTCCTAGCTGGGCAGAAAACCAATACCAAAAATAACTACCTTTTCTACTATGACCTAGCAGTGAAAATGGGCAATTAAAAAAATTTTGGGCCATTGCCCTGGGACTAAAGGCATGATATCAATCCTCGAGGCATACTTATAAGAACTGTCAATATTGTTTAAAAACTTGATTATCCCAAATTTTACTCAAAATCATGTAGGTTAATGGGGGGGGGGGTATCAGTAAAGTCCACAGAAGGGAGACTGGTTGCCTTCAATTCCCTTTCAGCCTTATAGAACGATCACTTGAACTTTCAATTTCAAATCAAATGAGCCCCACTCCCCAAGTTTCTATAAAAAAAAAAATTAATATGAAGTGACTAGGAAATTTTATTTTCTTTCAGCATTGTGGTCCCCTTAGCTTGAAGACTTAAATACATAAGTTTCATGCCAATTGGTAAGAAACTTTAGGCCTTTTTGTAGCTCCACCATTGGGGGGCGGGGCATACCTATAAATATTTTTTGTACATGAAGCGCCTCTTAGCCCATAGACTTATAGTTGTAATTTTCAAACTGTCTTGGACAAACAATTAGTTGACCTATTCCTAGAACCTCTACCTCAACCCACAACAAAATAATTGATCTTTTTTACCTAGAGACGAATACCTGAAAGCTACAAGCCACTTTCACATTCAATTTCAAATAACCCCCCCCTTTTTTTTATATCAAAAATCATTTAAAAACAATTAAAAATTTGCATTATTTGTGGCCCTTGTCCCAGGAGCTGTTTTGGGAGCAACAAATCCTTTTTCAGTTTTTCCTTCTGCATTGGTGTCCCCTTGGCCTAAGGACTTAAATATATAAATTTCAAGCTAATTAGAAAAAAAAACTGGGCCCTTTAATTGTCCCATTATGGAGGGTAAGAAAGTACCAACAATTTTTTCTTTGCACATTAAGCGCCTCTTGGCCCAGGTTTACAGCTGTGCGTTTCAAACTTATCAGGGACTACAAATTTCTTGGTCTGTTCCTGGGACTCCTACTCCTTCTCACAATAAAACAATTAATCCTTAGTCCCTAGACAAACATCCCTGAAAGCTACAAGCCATTTACATATTCAATATGAAACAAACCCCCTTTTTTATTATAAAATTCCCGTGCAAACAATTCGCAATTTGCATAATTTATAGCCCTTGCCCAGTGGCCTCTGGGGTTATGTTATCTCTGCTGGTGTATTTATTTTTTTAGGCGGCTTAAAAACTACTGTTTTGCAAAAGATCAAAAGAGCTGTCATAGAAACTTCAAAAAGGACTCAAAAGACTTCAAAAACTCGATTGGAAATTGAAGAGGCTAGTGTCCTTTTAAATAGTCAAAAGTGATTGGAGGGCAACTAACCCCCCTCCGATGCTCACTATTTCCCCAAAAACATTCAATCAAAATTTTGAGATAGCCGTTTTGTTCAGCGTAGTTGAAAGGTCTAGAAATGATGTCTTTGAGGATGACATCCCCCCTAACAGCCCTACAGGACAAGGGTTCGAAGTTATGCCCTGGAGGCATATAAGG
This sequence comes from Artemia sp. Qi Xiang Cuo, assembly GCF_049724085.1. Classification (NCBI taxonomy): domain Eukaryota; kingdom Metazoa; phylum Arthropoda; class Branchiopoda; order Anostraca; family Artemiidae; genus Artemia; species Artemia sp. Qi Xiang Cuo. The sequence continues at coordinate 4,337,975 of NC_142807.1, forward strand.
TTTTTATAGAAAGCATCGTTGTAGAAACTTCCAAAAGGGCTCACTCAATTGGAAATTGAGAGGACTAGGGCCCTTTTTATTACTCGAGAGTGATCAGAAGGCCGAATGCCCCCCCCCCATGCCCATCATTTCCCCCAACACTTCCAATCAACATTTTGAGATAGCCATTTTGTCCAACGCAGTTGAAGGGTCCTGGAAATTATGTCTTTGAGGATGAAAATCCCCACAGCCCTCACGTGCTAAGGGTTAAGAGTGGTGCCCTGGAGGACATATAAGGTTTTCTTTTATAGAAAGCGTTGGTGACAGAAGCTTCGGAGGAGGCTCATTGGATTGGTAATCAGAAGCTCTACTGCTCTTTTTAAGAGTCTAAGTGATTGGAGGGCAGCTACCCCCCCACACGTCATATTCTCCCAAAATTGCATCTAATAAGAATTTTGAGATAGCCACCTTATTCAAAATAGTCGAAATATCATATAACAAGGCTTTAGAGGTTGTAAAAAACCTAGGGGCAGGTTGTAAGTTATGCCCAGGGCATATTAAAGGTGTTTTATGGAAGGCATGGTTGTATAAACTTTAAAGGGGGCTCCTTTGTTTATAAATTGGAAGTTCTAGTTCCCTTTTAAGAGTCAAAAGCAATGGAGGGTAGCTAGCCCCCCCCCAAACTAACCCTCTTTACCAAACAAATCTGATTAAAATTGTGACATAGCACTTTTGCTCAAAATAGTCCAAATAACTAAAATAATGACTCTAGGGTTGACACCCCCCCCCCCAGTGCTCTTGGGATAGGGTTATAAGTCATGGCCTTGGGTCATATAAGGGTTTTATAGAATGGGTGGTCACATAAACTTCAGATGGTGCTCATTTGATTTGAAATTGAAAGTTATAGTACCCTTTTCAAGAGTCAAAAGTGATTTGAGAGCAACCAGCCCCCCTCCCCCCACAAACACACACTCCACACACTCATCATTCCCCCAAAGGCATCCAATCAAAATATGGAGATGGCAATTTTGTTCATTGTAGGGTAAAGGCATTGATGATTCGACAGTGCAATTCCGGAACCACTGTCGAAATTTTCCTTCAAAACGGGATAGCTCTGCTTAGCCCTGACTTAGAGCGCCATGTCTTCGAGCCGTCGTTATATTTCGACGGTGCGAAATGTGGACACTATATCCGGTACACCCAGATATGAAAAGAACATTCAATTTTGTCAGTTTCCTGTTTTCAACACAAAAGGAGCTCCCGACGATTTTTCAGGTATGTAATGTTCAAACTGTCATTACTTGGTTATTTATTGCAAGAAAAAGTTGGGATAAGCGCCAATGTGTCAAGATACATCTGCTCTTCTCTGAAATGTAGCCACGTTAGTTTTTTCTTGATAAAATTAAATGAAAATGGCGACGGAAATTGCATTGTCGAAACTAGGTTCCAAGTGTCGAAAATTCTTGTCCGATGTAGTGGAATACCAGAAGGACTAAAAATGTTCCTTCAGCCGCATTCAAGCGTAAATATTGGCTTCTATCAAGGGATTTATTTCTTTGGCGAATATCTCGTAGTAACCTTGTCGAAATTTTGGACAGACAGTACCAGGCCCTGTCGAAATATAGGTGACTTTGTCGAAACTTCACTGAACATATAAAACAGATGGGAAATAATAGGTGTCGAAATTCCAGGATCCACTGACGAAACCATAGGCACCATAGCTGTCGAATTTACAGGTGCTTTCTGCGCAACGAGAGATTTTGAGGATTATTATTTCTAATAATATTTCAGATGAAAGAACATTTAAACAAAAGGTTTTTTTTTAAACTTTGAAGTTTTACTTACAGACACTGGATTTTTCCATCATCTGAGGAACTGCTGCTTGGCCTCATACCATGCAGGGGCATAAATTGCTATGGGGCAGGGGGGGGGCAGTTGCCCCCCCAGACCTGATTTTGCCCCCCCCCCCAGATTTTTTTACATGATACCCTTATTTATCCTTCATCCGAATAAAAAATACAAATTTTATCGAATACAAAACCTTATACGAAATGATGCGTAGGCCTATGTTTTGGACGAAACTAAGAATCTGCATATGAAAATAAAATCCACTAAACCAAATAAACTTCTTAAATTTCTTGAAATCCACTAAACCAAATAAACTTCTTAAATTTCTTGAAATCCACTCCCGTTTTCCTAGACCCTATCCCTTCCGAAATGCTAGTGAAACAATTTTGTTATACTAAATTTGTTATACTAAATACTATTTGTATTTAATAATGTATATTAAAATTTGTTGTACCAATTTTGTTAGTTTTATTACTTCTACTTTTTGCATATTCTTTTATACTTTTATACATTAAATAAAGTTGAAGAAAAACAAAGAAACAAGAACATATGTGTCAAATACACCAGGTTCTGCCCAAAAGTATTCCCCAAGTATTTAGATGGGTGTTAAATTGGGTTCTGACTTGCGATGTAAACAGGTAACTTTTTTGTTGTGTCGAATTTGTAGGTGAAAATGCTATAATTTTAGAAAATTGGAGTTTTGTACCCTTTCCAGACAAAACTTCAAATTTCTCATCAAACAGTTAGATTCCTAGATGTTTTTCCTACATACTGAAACCCTTTTCAAACCGAAAGTCTTTAAATTAAGACTTCTAGAGAAAAACTGTCGAATCATCGGTTCTACACCCAATACGGGTGTCGAATTGGGTTCCGACTTGCGTCGAAAACAGGTAACTTTTTTGTTGTGTCGAATTTGTAGGTGAAAATGCTCTAATTTCGGAAAATTGGAGTTTTGTACCCTCTTCAGACAAAACTTCAAACTTCTCATCAAACAGTTAGATTCCTAGATGTTTTTCCTATATACTGAAACCCTTTTCAAACCAAAAGTCTTTAAATTAAGACTTCTAGAGTAGAAAAACTGTTTTTTTAAAAAAACTGTCAAATCATTGGTACCTTTACCCTAGTTGAAGAGTCTGCAAGTTATGTCTTTGAGGAAGACACACGGCCCCACAGCTCTTAGGGCAAGGGTTGTATGTTATGCCCTGGGGCATATAAGGTTTTTATAGAGAGGGCAGTTGTATATACTTCGGAGAGGACTCATTGGATTGGTAATCTGAATTTCTAGTGCCCTTTTTATGAATCAAAGTGATCAGAAGGCAGTTACCCCTCTCCCCCCAACAGGTTGTGTTTTCCCAAAATACATCAAATAAAACTTTCAAGACAGTCATTTTATTAAAAAAATTCTAAAGATCATATGGCTGAAACAAACCACCAGAATCTAGGGACAAGGGTTGTAAATTATGCTGCAGAGTATTTAAAGTTTTTATGGAAGGGATGGTTGTTTAACTTTAGAAGAGGCTCATTTGGTTAAAAATTGGAAGTTCTAGTTCGTTTTTAAGCGTCAAAAGTGATGGAGGGCATTTTTGAAGGGTCTGAAAATTATGTCTTTAAGGATGACACCCCCCCCCCCAACAGCCCCCAGGACAAGGGTTATAAGTTATTCCCTTGGGGCATATAAGGTTTTTTATAGAAAGCGTTCTTGTAGAAACTTTAAAAAGGGCTCACTCGATTGGAAATTGAGAGGACTAGTGCCCTTTTTATTAGTCGAAAGTGATCAGAGGGCAAATGACCCCCCATGCCCATCATTTCCCCCAACACTTCCAATCAAAATTTTGAGATAGCCATTTTGTTCAACGTATTTGAAAGGCCTGGAAATGATGTCTTTGAGGATAACAAATCCCTCCAGCCCTCAGTGCAAGGGTTAAAAGTGGTGCCCTGGAGGCATATTTTTTTTTTTTTTAGAAATTGTGGTGATATAAACTTTAGAGGGAGTTCATTGGATTGTTAATCAGAAGCTTCTACTGCTCTTTTTAAGAGTCAAAAGTGATTTGAGAGCAACCAGTCCCCCCCCCATGGTCATCATTTCCCCAAAGACATCCAATCAAAATTTGGTGATAACCATTTTGTTCAATGTAGTTAAAGGATCTATAAATTATGTCTTTGAGGAAGACACCCCAGCCACACAGCTCTCAGGGCAAGGATTGTAAGTCATGCCCTAGGGCATATAAGGTTTTTATAGAGAGGCAGTTGTATATACTTCGGAGAGGACTCATTGGATTGGTAATCTGAATTTCTAGTGCCCTTTTTATGAATCAAAGTGATCAGAAGGCAGTTACCCCCTCCCCCTCAACAGGTTGTGTTTTCCCAAAATACATCAAATAAAACGTGGGAGACAGTCATTTTATTAAAAAAATTCTAAAGATCGTATAACAAGGCTTTTGGGGCTGAAGCAAGCCACCAGAGCCTAGGGACAAGGGTTGTAAGTTATGCTGCAGAGTATTTAAAGTTTTTATGGAAGGGATGGTTATTTAACTTTAGAAAAGACCCATTTGCTTGAAAATCAGAGGTTCTAGTTCTTTTAAAAGCATCAAAAGTGACGGAGGGCATTTTTACCCCCCCCTCTCGACAACCCCTCTTTTCATCAAATGCATCTGATTGAAATTATCAGATAGTGATTTTGCTCAAAATAGTCCAAACTTCAGATGGAGCTTATTTGAATCGAAATTGGAAGTTATAATGCCCTTTTTAAGAGTCAAAGTGATTTCAGGAGCAACCAGCCCCCCTCCATGCTCATCATTTTTCTTAACACCCCCAATCAAAATTTGGAGATAACAATTCTATGCATCATAGTTGAAGGTTTTGGAATTTATGTCTATTTTTGGAATTTAGGTTTTGGAATTTGAGGAAGACAACACTCTCCCCTACAGATCTCAGGGAAAGGGTTGTAAGTTATGCCCTGGGGACATATAAGGTCCTTATAGAAAGGGTGGTTGTATATGCTTCAGAGGGGACTCATTGGATTGGTAATCAGAAGTTCTAGTGCCCTTTTTAAGAGTAAAAGTGGTAAGAGCGCATATACCCCCCCCCCACACACACAAACACATCATGTTTTCCTAAGATGTATCTAATAGATATTTTGAGACAGTTCTTTTATTCAAAATAGTCCAAATATCATATAACTGGGCTTTTGAGCTTCATAAAAAAACCACCAGAGCCTGAGAGCAAGGGTTGTAAGTTATGCCCCTGGGGCATTTGAGGTTCTTATGGAAGGGATATTTGTATAAACTTTAGTGGTGGCTCATTTGGTTGAAATTGGAAGTTCTAGTTCCCTTTTAAGAATCAATAGTGATGGAGGTCAAGTAGCCCCCCCCCAACTACCCCTCTTTTCACCAAATGTATCTGATTGAAATTGTATGATGGCTATTTCATAGGCAGCGCAATAGCACTGTCTAAGTAAAGAACAATGTTGGCACAATGTATTATTTATTTTCTTCTTCCATACCAGGGTACTTCGTATCGAAGGAGTGGTCGTAGAAACTTGGAAAAGGACTCGTTCGATTAGAAATTGGAACGGCTAGTACCCTTTTTAATAGTCGAAAGTGAGTGGAAGGCAACTAACACCCCTTCCACGCCCACCATTTCCCCAAACACATCCAATCAAAATTTTGAGATACCCATTTTGTCCAGCATAGTTGATTTCCAGATAGAAATTATGTTTTTGAGGAGGACACTCCCCAACAGCCCTCAGTGCAAGGGTTTTAAGTTACGCCCTGGGGGCATATAAGAACAATGTTTGCACAATGTATTATTTTTTTTTCTTTAGAAGAGGGCACTTTGTATCAACAAAGTTGTCATAGAAACTTTGAAAAGAGCTCATTCAATTGGGAATTGGAGTGGCTTGTGCCCTTTCTAATAGTCAAAAGGATTGGAAGGCAACAAACACTCCTTCCACGCCCACCATTTCCCCAAACACATCTAATCAAAATTTTGAGATAGCCATTTTGTTCAGCATAGTTGATTTCCAGATAGAAATTATGTTTTTGAGGAGGATACTCCCCCACAGCCCTCAGGGCAAGGGTGGTAAGTTATGCCCTGGGGGCATTTAAGGTTTTTATAGAAAGTATTGTCATAGAAACTTCAAAAAAGGCTCATTCAATTGGAAATTCAAAGGGCTAGTGCCCTTTTTAATAGTTGAAAGTGATTGGAGGGCAACTAAACCCCCCTTTCACGCCCACCTTTTCCCCAAAAACATCCAATCAAAATTTTGAGATAGCCATTTTGTTCAACGCCGTTGAAATTTCTGAAAATTAGGTCTTTGAGGATGACACCCCCCCCCCCAGCCCTCAGGGCAAGGGGTGTAAGTTATGCCCCAGGGGCATATAAGGTTTTTATAGAAAGCGTTGTTGTAGGAACTTAAAAAAGGGAAGTGATTAGTTTAATAGTCAAAAGTGATTGGAAGGCAACTAACAACCCTTCCACGCCCACCATTTCCCCAAATACATCCAATCAAAATTTTGAGATAACCATTTTGTTCTACGTAGTTGGAAGTTCTGAAAATTATACCTTTGAGCAGGACACTCCCCCTACAGTCTTCAGGGCAAGGGTTATCAGTTATGCACTGAGGGCAAATAAAGTTTTTATTGAAATCTTTGTCGTAGAAACTTCAAAAAGCGTTCATTCGATTGGAAATTCAAAGGGCTAGTGCCCTTTTTAATAGTCGAAAGTGATTGGAGGGCAACTAACCCTCCTCTCACGCCCACCATTTATCCAAACACATCCAATCAAAATTTAGAGATAGTCATTTTGTTCAACATAGTTGAAAGTTTTGGAAATTAGGTCTTTGAGGATGACAACCCCTCCCCTTCTGAGCCCTCAGGGCAAGGGTTACAAGTTATGCCCTGGGGGCATATAAGGTTTTTATTGAAAGCTTTGTCATAGAAACTTGAAAAAGGGTGCATTCAATTGGAAATTCAAAGGGCTAGTGCCCTTTTTAATAGTCAAAAGTTGAAAGTGAGTTCACTTTGCACACTTTAGACCAGGGCACTTCATATCAAAGGTTTTCATTGAAATCTATGTTGTAGAAACTTGAAAAGGGCTCATTCGATTGGAAATTGGAGTGGCTTGTGCCCTTTCAGCAGTCAAAAGTGATTGAAAGGTAACTAACACCCCTTCCATGCCCACCATTTCCCCAAGCACATCTAACCAAAATTTTGAGATAGCCATTTTGATCAGCATAGTTGATTTCCAGATAGAAATTTTGTTTTTGAGGAGGACACTCCCCCACAGCCCTCAGGGCAAGGGTTGTAAATGATGCCCTGGGGCATATAAGGTTTTTATAGAAAGCATTGTCATAGAAACTTCAAACTTGGCTCATTCAATTGGAAATTCAAAGGGCAAGTACCCTTTTTAATAGTCAATTGTGATTGGAGGGCAAGGGTTGTAGCCCTTGCCCTCCAATCAAAGGCAAGGGTCAGGGCAAGGGTTGTAAGTTATGCCCTGGGGTTGTATAAGGTTTTTTATAGAAAGCTTTTTTGTAGAAACTTCAAAAAGGGCTCATTTGATTGGAAATTGAAATGGCTAGTGCCCTTTTTAATACTCAAAAGTGATTGGAAGGCAACTAAAACCCCTTCCACACCAACCATTTATCCAAACACATCCAATCAACATTTTCAGCCATTTTTTTGAAAGTAATTGAAAGGTCCAGAAGTTATAAGTTTGAGGATGACACTCCCCCCACAGGCCTCAGGGTAAATTACAGGGAACACAATTTGCACTTTACTGAAAAAATATAAATGTTTTTCTTTTATAACTTTAATAAATCAAATAATATTAACAATTTGATTACTAAGTATCAGTATATGCATATTAAACTGACAATGCACATTCATTTGTATTTTTTCAGTGGATGTGTTTGAGGAAATGGTGGGTGTGAGAGGGGTGTTAGTTGCTCTCCAATCACTTTCAACTATTAAGAAAGTCACTAGCCCTTTCAATTTCCAATCAAATAAGCCCTTTTGAAGTTTCTATGACAACTCTTTCAATAAAAACCTTATATGCCCCCAGGGCATAACTTACAACCCTTGCCCTGAGGCCTGGGGGGCGGTTGTCATTCTCAAAGACCTAACTTCCAGAACTTTCAACTCTCCCCCCCCACCACAAAGTGCCCTGGTCAAAAGTGCACTCACTTTTCGACTATTAAAAAGTACACTAGCCCTTTGAATTTCCAATCAAATGCACCCTTTTTCAAGTTCTTACAACAAAGCTTTCAACAAAAACCTTATATGCCCCCAGGGCATAACTTGTAACCCTTGCCCTGAAGGCTCTGAGGGGGAGGGATTATCATCCTCAAAGACCTAATTTCCAGAACTTTCAACTACTTTGAACAAAATAGCTATGTCAAAACTTTGATTGGATGTTTTTGGATAAATGGTGAGCGTGAGAGGAGGGTTAATTGCCCTCTAATCACTTTTGACTATTGAAAAGGGCATTAGCCTTTTGAATTTCCAATTGAATGAGCCCTTTTTCAAGTTTCTATGACAAAGATTTCAATGAAAACCTTATATGCCCCCAGGGCATAATTTATAACCTTTACCCTGAAGACTGTGGGGGGAGTGTCCTGCTCAAAGGTATAGTTTCAGGAACTTTAAACTACGTTAAACAAAATGGCTATCTCAAAATTGTGATTGGATGTGTTTGGGGAAATGGTGTGCGTGGAAGAAGTGTTAGTTGCCTTCCAATCCCTTTCAACTATTAAAAAGGGCACTAGCCATTTCAAACAAAGCTTTCAATAAAAATCTTATATGCCCATAGGGCATAAATTACAAAAGAAAAACATTTCTATTTTTTCAGTAAAGTGCAAATTATTTTCTGGCCTTGGGAAGGCATAAGGGTTTTGAGCCCTACTCATGTCAATTTCTGCTCGTTTTGAGTTTGACTTGGTTATTTATTGTAATTTCTGTTCGTTTTGGGTTTCATTTATTTATCAATGCTGATTTGTGGTAGTTTCATGCTTGGCAGATTATTTGATTTTATTTTTGCTCATTTTTGGTTTAATGGAGTTCTTTACTTTTCTTTGAAAAACTTATTTTGTCAAAAAAGTTTTTTTTTAATATATATTTAAAATAGACCAAAGAACATGTAACAATGTCCCCAGGGTTGGCACACCCCCCCCCGGAACTGGGACAAGGGCTTTAGGTTATACCCTGGGGGCATATAAGGTTTTTATAGAATGGGTGGTTTTATTAAATTCAGATGGGTCTCATTTGATTTTAAATTGGAAGTTATAGTGCCCTTTTTAAGAGTCAAAGTGATTTGAGAGACCCCCCCCCCTACGCCCATCATTTCCCATGACAAACATGCAAATATAGTTTTGAGACACCAATTTTTTTCAGCATTGTTGAAAGGTTCAGTAATTATGTGTAGCAATAGTTGTAGTAGCATTAGTAGCAGTATGGAAATAGCACCTTTTTTTCAACATCCTCCTCAATACACAATGAAATCTTTAACTTAATACTATCAACCAGTCCTGAAGCATTGCTGATATGTCCTCTTGACAACCTGTATAAGCATAGTGTGTTTCAATTTATCTCAATACAGTTACATTATTGCTCAAAATTTTTGCCTTAATACCCAAAGGTTTATTAGTAGTAGTATTAGCTTTAGTAGGAGTAGTAGAAATAACAGTAATAATAATAGTGGCAGTTGTAGGAGTAAAAGCAGTAGTATTATGATGCAAATTTTGTCTTTTGGTTAGTTCAACACCCCCCACAACAAGTGTTGTAAGTTTTAATTTAACACACAAAACTGTTCCTAAAATATTGCTGATGTGCCCTTTTGACAACCAGCACATGGATGACAGGTTGTCATCTGTACAACAGAAATATTCTCTGAAAATTTCACCTTCATAAGTAGTGGATTTTGAACTAGCCAGAAGACACTGTGTGTATACATTCAGTGCTGTTTTTATGGTTGCTGTAACTGACAACACTAATGGCATTAAGTTGAAACTTTTAGGGAACATTTAGGGGCAGTTTCAATTAAACAAAAAAACTATACGCATGCACGAAAAATTAAGCAAGAAAAACGGGTTTTAATTTTTATAAAGCAGTGAATACAATAAAATTAGCACTTAGTTAAACACAAATACTCCGAATATTTCGGCCCCACGTCCGGGAGCCATTCTCAACAGAAAAAAAAGAAAAGAAAAAAATGAAAAAAAAATTTTCTTTTTAAAAACCTTAACTTACATCAAAATAAAAACACCCCTCAATATCACACACAAAAAAAAACAAACACCAACACCCACACACCCCAACCCACACAAATATAAAAAAATAGGAAACAAAACTCATAAACAAAATCAAATGTCTATATTAATTCAAACACACCTCCTCACAGTATATAAATGGAAATCTATCAAAAAATGAAGAATATATTTATACTTAAACCGAAACAATAAAGGTCAACAAACCCCTGGCCCATAACCCCTAATTAAATAGTGAGATTTAATTAGGGGTTATGGGCTGGAAGTTAGTTGACCTTTATTGTTTTGGTTTAAGTATAAATACATTCTTCATTTTTTGATAGATTACCATTTATATACTGTGAGGAGGTGTGTTTTAATCAATATAGACATTAGATTTTGTTTATACGCCATTGAATGGAAGTGTTTATTTAATATGTGAGTTTTGTTTCCTGTTTATTTATATTTTTTCTTTTGTTGTTGTTTTTTGTGTGTGTTTTTTTTGTTTATTTTGATGTAAGTTAAGGTTTTTAAAAAGAGCATTTTTTGTTTCATTTTTTTCTTTTCTTTTTTTTCCATTGAGAAAGGCTCCCGGACCTGGGGCCGAAATATTCGGAGTATTTTTGTTTAATTAAGTGTTTATTTTATTGTATTCACTGCTTTTAAAAAATTAAAACCCGTTTTTCTTGCTTAATTTTTCGTAAATGGAAAAGCAGTGTGGTCTAAGAAATTATTTACTATATGCATGCAGGTATTAAAAGGGCATATAAGCAATATAGGGCATATAAGGACATAGGCAGCAATGCTCTATCATAGCTAGTAATATTACTCATATTTTAAAGGAGCTAATTTGATCAAAAATTGGAAGTTCTAGTGCTCTCTTAAGAGTCAAAAGTGATTGAAGAGCAATCAGCCCTCCTCTTTCCCAGACACTTTCAATCAAAATTTTAAGACAGCCATTTTGTTCAGCATAGCTGAATGGTCTAGTAACTATGTCTCTAGGATTATTGGGTTGGTCACCCCCCCCCCACAGTTATGTAATTATCCCATTATGCTTAAAAACTAAATATTGCTTTAAAATTAAACCAAAATGCACTGTTTGTAAGCTTGTTGCCAATAAGACATCTCAGCAATATGCCAAGAACAACTGAGGGTATTAAGCTCAAAATTTTGGGACCAATTCTATGACTACTTCTGCTCTTAAAATTTTACTAAATCAAAACAGTATAAGTGTATCCAGGCTGTAAAAGAGCATAGATATAATTTGAGGGAGTGGTATTAAGTTTTATCTATCAGGTCAACTAGAGGATGTATATGACTAAATTAAACACTACTATTTGTGCCATGATTTTCCAAAAAGTTTATGTTGTTTTAAGTTGCTGAAAAAGCTTTTCCAGCATACAAATAGCAAGCCAAAAAATAAATTCTTGAAAAAACTGGAAAAATTCAAACTATTATTTTTTTTCCCTGAAAAAGACTGTATTAACATAAAATGAAAAGAAAGTAATTAAAAGACTTTTTCCACAAATTAAGTTTTTTAAAAAATTAAAGTAAAGAGCACCATTAAACCAAAAATGAACAAAATAGAATCAAATAATCTACCAAGCACAAAACTGCCACAAATCAGCATCAATGAATAAATGAAACCCAAAACAAACAGAATTACAATAAGCAAGTCAAACTTAAAAGAAGTAGAAATTAAAATGAGTAGGGTTGAAAACTCTTATGCTTTCTAAAATACATAATATAATTTTCACTTTACTGACGAAAATTCAAATGAATGTAAATTGTCAGTTTAATATACATATGCTGATATTGTTTCCTTAAAATCTCAATCAATTTTTTTATTTATTAGAGTTATAAAAGTGAAAACATTTAAAAGAATTTTTTCAGTAAAGTGCAAATTATATTCTGGCTTTTAGAAAGCATAAGGGTTTTGAACTGTACTCATGTCAATTTTTGGGATGTTTATTTTGAATTTGACCCACTTATTTACTGTAATTTCTGTTGTTTTTGGTTTCATTTATTCATTGATGCTGATTTGGGTAAAATTCTACTTTAGCTACTTTTGGCTATCTTGGAAAGGGGTTAGAATAGGAAAGTGAAAATTTCAGGGGCATAAATTTAGGACCAGCCCTGGTCATGAGCAGACATGTTAAGAAAACAATTCCTACTTCATAATATGCAAAATCATCCTAGTTAACATATTTTCCAAGGGGAGCACCTTTATCCTCACTATTTTCCTTGTTTTTCCAGTTTTTGAATCCATTTTTCAATATTTTATCTTTTCTCCAAGTCTTGAAAATTGTTTATAAAACTAACACCCAAGGGCCATATAACTAATTTAACCTAAATTTGTTAACATTAGCCTATTTGTATCTTTTTGGTAGATGACAGTGATGGTGTTTAACTTTCATATGTAGAATATTTGAAAACAGAGTAAATGCAGTCAAATATGTCTATTTTTCAAAATTTTGTTTAAAAAAATTGTAAAACAGTGAAAATAGTGAGGATGAAGGTGCTCCCCCTAGAAAATATGTTAACTAGAATTATTTTGCATATTAAGAAGTAAGAATCGTTTTCTTAACATGTCTCCTTATGACCAGGACTGGTCATAAGGAGACCAGTGCTGCCCCCTCCCATTATTTTTGGCATTGAGTAAAATTTTTCCTGAAGGTGAAGATTTTACCAGAAATTCTGCAAAATCAGGAAAAATTTAGCAAAATTCTTGATTTCTGCCAAAAATTCAGCATAAATCAGGTAATGATTCAGCAAAATTTATGAAAATTGCCCCCCCCCAACAAAATGAGCCTTGGGATGCCCCTGCTGGAGGGTCCTGACCTTTGATGACCTTTAAAAATCCGTTTTATAAAAGTGAAACTTTGCAAAAAAGATCTTCTGCTTAAATGAAGTACAACAAGATTGTTTTCAGCTTCAAAACTTCACTCAATTTATAAGGCTTTAAAGATATGCAAATAGCCTACATTTCCCAAATTTTGAAGAAAAAAAAACATTGATATGGCTTAAAATTCTACTCAAATAACAGGAATTGCATTTTCAGAACTAAAGCCAGAAAAAAAACTGATAACTGAAAATTAAGGAAAAATATTGTTTTGTCAAAATTCCAATAGGTCATGTAGCAAAATTTCAACCTGTCATGTAGGCAAATTTCAGGGTAATTTTTTTGCAGTTCATATTGTTGACTTACAAATAAAGTAAACATACCTATTGATGCCTTTTTTATACTCTTTCTGAATAGAATAATAATTTTTGTTGCAAATTAATTTTACCCCCACACCTATATATACAAATTCAGGGTATAGATTTGCACATTAGGGGGGGGGGGGTAAAGTTTATTTCTGTTGTAAATGAGAGGTAAGTTTAAACTTTACCCCTACCCCCCCCTAATGTGCAAATATATACCCTGAATTGGTATTTAAGTGCATATATGTGCAGGGGTAAAATTCATTTGTGACAAAAATGATTATTATATTCATAAAGAGCATAAAAAAGGCATTAAGAGGTATTTTCAATTTATATGTTAGTCAATAATATGATCTGCAAAAAAACTACCAATTTCCGGACCCTCTAGAGGGAGAATGAGTGGAGGTAGGTTCTTCAAAATACCTTCCTGGCACATACTTTGGCCTGTAGACAAATCTATGAAAGTTTAGTTTTCCTAACCTAACCTCTTTCCAAGATAGCCAAAAGTAGGCCTAGCTAAAGTACAATGTTACCCTGATTTGTCATAGGCTAGGCTATTTGTATACTTGGTAGATTAGCCTATTTGATTTTATTTTGTTCATTTTTTGGCTAAATGGAGTTCTTTAATTTTTTAAAAAACTTATTTTGTGGAGTTTTTTAACTTAATATTCAGAAAGAGCATACAAAATGGCACATAGGCCTATTGGTATGTTCACTTTATTTATAGGCCAATAATATGAACTGCTCAATATTTACTATATTATGTTATAAGCTGAAAATTTACCATAGAACAAGTATTAAATAGCAATTTGATGGTATATTTAATTTTTTCTATCTGATTTCTCTTCTTTAACCAAATGCTGTTTCACTATCTAAGCCTATGGCTAAAGGATACAACTAGCCTAGGCCTAAACAACTTTTTGATAGACTGTGTGTTTTATATTAGCAGTCTACACAGAGATACTTTTTTTAAATAAGGAGCCAAGGTTAGTCTTAATCTCTTATTCCAACTTTAATCTCCAAATGGTTTTTCTGAGTGCAAATTACAAAATTTGCACTTTACTGATAAAAGTATAAATGTTTTTACTTTTATAACTTTAATAAATCAAATAATATTAACATTTTGATTACTAAATATCAGTATATGTATATTAAACTGATAATGCACATTCATTTTTGTTTTTTTTTAGTAAAGTGCAAATTATGTTCTGGTCTTGGGAAGGCATAGGGGCTTTGAGCCCAACTTATGTTAATTTCTGCTAGTTTTGAGTTTGAGTCAGTTATTTATTGTAATTTCTGTTCGTTTTGGGTTTCATTTATTTACTGATGCTGATTTGTGGTAGTTTCACGCTTGGTAGATTATTTGATTTTATTTTTGCTCATTTTATGTTTAATGGAGTTCTTTACTTTTCTGAAAAACTTAATTTGTGGAAAAAGTTTTTTTAATTAATTTCTGCTCGTTTTATATTGACATAGTCTTTTCAGAGAAAAAGAAAACACTACATTCGTTTTTTTTTAAATTTATAGTTTAGCCTGCTATTTGTATGCTGGAGAAAAATTTTCAGCAATTTTCAACAACATACGCCCTCTTAAAAATCTGGACCCAAATAGTAGTGTTTAATTTAGTTTCATTCCTCCTCTAGTTGACCTGAAATGGAAAAATTGATACCATTCGCAAAAAAAAATCTGTTTACTTTCTTTGATAGCTTGGATACACTTACGCTATTTTGATTTGTTTAAATTTTAAGAGCAGAAGCAGCCCCAAAACTTTGAACATAATACCCTCAGCCGTTCTTGAGATACTGCTGAGATGCCTTATTGGGAATTAGCATTAACACAGTGCGTTTTGATTTAATCTTTTGGCAACATTTAGTTTTTAAACATAATGTCAAATGAGAGGGTGGGCGTGGGAGGGGGATTAGTTTCCCTCCAATCACTTTATACTATTAAAAAGAACATCAGCCCTTTCTATTTTCAATCGAATGAGCCCTTTTTGAAGTTCCCACCACAACTCCATCGATACAAAGTGCTCGGGTCTAAACAACAAAAACAACAAAACACTAATACATTATACCCATATCGATCTTTACTATAAAAATTTCAAGCCTTCCAACCACTTTCGAGTAGTAAAAAGGGCATTAGGCTTTTCGATTTCCAATCAAATGAGTCCGTTTTGAGTTTCTACGACAACACTTCCTATAAACACGTTATAACACCTATAAACACCCCAGGGCATAAATTACAACCCTCACCCTAAGGGCTGGGAGGGTGGTTGTCATCCTTAAAGACCTAATTTCCAGAACTTTCAACTACATTAAACAAAATGGCTATGTCAAAGTTTTTACTGGATGTGTCTGGGAAAATGGCGGGCGTGAGAAGGGTGTTAATCTTTCTCCAATCACTTTCAACTATTAAAAAAGGCACTAGCCCTTTCAATTTCCAATCAAATGAGCCCTTTTGAAGTTTATACGACAACGCTTTTAATAAAAACCTTATATGCCCCCAGGGAATAACTAACAGCCCTCTCCCTGAGGGCTGGGGGGGGGGCTGTCATCCTCAAAGACCTAATTTACAGAACTTTCTACTACGTTGAACAAAATGGCTATCTGAAAATTTTGATTGGATGTGTTTGGGGGAATGGTGGGCGTGAGAGGGGGGTGAGTTACCCTCCGATTACTTTCAACTTTTAAAAAGGGCACTAGCCCTCTCAATTTCCAATTTAATGAGCCCCTTTTGAAGTTTTAAGACAACTCTATCATTACAAACCTTATATGCCCTCAGGGCATAACTTTGCCCTAGGGACTCTGGGGAGTTTGTCATCCTTAAATACATAATTTCCAGAACTTTCAACTAGGTTGAACAAAATGACTATCTTTAAACTTTGATTGAACATGTTTGGGGAATAGGTGGGCGTGAGAGGGGGCTCAGCTGCCTTCAAATCACTTTCGACTATTAAAAAGAGCACTAGCCCTTTGAATTTCCAATTGAATGAGCCCTTTTTCAAGTTTCTACGACAGATTTCATTAGAAACCTTATATGCCCCCAGGGCATAAATTATGACCCTTGCCCTGAAGACTGTGGGAGAGTGTCCTGCTCAAAGTATAATTTCCTGAACTTTAAACTGCGTGGAACAAAATGGCTATCTAAAATTTTTTATTGGATATGTTTGGGGAAATGGTGGGCGTGGAAGGGGCGTTAGTTGCCTTCCAATCACTTTCGACTATGAAAAAGGGCAATAGCCATTTCAGTTTCTAAGTGAATGAGCCCTGTTTGAAGTTTCTACGACGACACGTTCCATAAAAACCTTATATGCACCCAGGGCATAACTTACAACCCTTGCCCTAACGGCTGTCGGGGAGTGTCCTCCTCAAAAAAATAATTTCTATCTGGAAAACCACAACACTGAACAAATTGGCTATCTAAAAATTTTGATTGGATGTGTTTGGGGAAAAGGTGGGCGAGAGAGGGGGGCTAGTTGCCCTCAAATCACTTTTGACTACTAAAAATGTCTCTAAAGTTTTGAATTTCGAATTGAATGAGCCCTTTTTGAAGTATCCATGACAAACATTTCCATAAAAACCTTATATGCCCCCAGGACATAACTCATAACCCTTGCCCTGAAGCCTGTGGGGGGAGTTTCCTGCTCAAAGGTAGAATTTTCTGAACTTTAAACTTCGTGGAACAAAATGACTCTTCCAAAATGTTTACGTGATGTGCTCGTGGAAAACATGAGTGTGGAAGGCGTGTCGGTTGCCTTCCAATTGCTTTCGACCATTAAAAAAGACACTAGACATTTCAATTTCTAAACGAATGAGCCCTTTTTGTAGTTTCTAAAACAACGCGTTCTATAAAAACTTTATATGCCCCAGGGCATAACTTACAACCCTTGTCCTGAGGACTGTGAGGGGGTTGTCATCCTCGAAAACCTAATTTACAGAACTTAAAAACTACGTTGAATAATATGGCAATCTCAAAATTTTGATTGGATGTGTTTGGGGAAAAGGTGGGCGTGAGAGGGGGTTAGTTGCCCTCTAATCATTTTCAACTATTAAAAAGGGCACTAGCCCTTTGAATCTCCAATCGAATGAGCCTTTTTTGAAGTTTCTACGACAACGCCTTCTACAAAAACCTTATATACCCCCAGGGCATAACTTACAACCCTTGCCCCAAGGGTTGTGGGGGAGTTTCCTCCTCAGACATATTTTCTATCTGTTAACCAACTACGCTGAACAAAATGACTATCTCAAAATTTTTATTGGATGTGTTTGGGGGAATGATGGGCGTGGGGAGGGGGGCTAGTTGCCCTCCAATCACTTTCGACTCTTAAAAATGGCACTAGCCCTTTGAGTTTCCAATCGAATGAACCTGTTTTGAAGTTTTTACAACAACTCCTTCTATAAAAACCATATATGCTCCCAGGGCATAACTTACAACCCTTGCCCCGGGGATTGGGGGGGAGTGTCCATCCTCAAAAAGATATTTTCATCTGAAAATCAGCTACGCTGAACAAAATGGCTATCTCAAAATTTTTATTGGGTGTGTTTGGGGGAATGATGGGCGTGGAGGGGGGCTAGTTACCCTCCAATTACTTTCGACTATTAAAAAGGGCACTTGCCAAGGATTGTGGGGGAGTGCTAAGATTGTTCTTATATGCCCTCAGGGCATAATTTAAAATCCTTGCCCTGAGGGTTGTGAGGGAGTGTCCTCCTCCAAAACATATTTTCTAGCAGGAAATCATCTACGCTGAACAAGATGATTAATTTTGATTGGTTGTGCTTGAGGGAATGATGGGCGTGGGGACGGGGGCTAGTTGCCTTTCAATCACTTTTGACTATTAAAAAGGGCACTAGTTCTTCGAATTTCAAACCAAATGAGCCTCTTTTGAAGCGTCTATGGAAACACCTTCTATAAAAACCTTATATGCCCCCAGGGCATAACTTAAAAGCCTTGTCCCGAGGATTGTAGGGGAGTGTCCATCCTCAAAAATATATTTTCTATCTGAAAATCAGCAACGCTGAACAAAATGGCTATCTCAAAATTTTTATTGGATGTGTTTGGGGGAATGATGGGCGTTTAGGGGGACTAGTTGCTTTCCAATCACGTTAGACTATTAAAAAGGGCACAAGCCACTCTAATTTCCAATCGAATGAGCCCTTTTTGAAGTTTCTACGACAACTCCTTTGATATGAAGTGCCCTGGTATGGAGAAGGAAAAATAAATAATATATTGTGCCCCAGGGCATAAATTAAAAACCTTGCCCTGAGGGTTGTGGGGGAGTATTCTTCTCAAAATAATATTTTCTGTCTGGAAATCAACTACGCTGAACAAAATGGCTATCTCAAAATTTTGATTGGATGTGTTTGGGGGAATGATGGGCGTGGGGGGGGGGGGCTAGTTGCCCTCAAATCACTTTTGACTATTCAAAAGGGTACTAGCCCTTCGAATTTTCAATCGAATGAGCCTGTTTAGAAGTTTCTACGACAACGCATTCTATAAAAACCTTATACGCCCACAGGGCATAACTTAAAACCCTTGCCCTGAGGAATCTGGGGGAGTGTCCTCCTCAAAAACACATTTTTCCATCTGGAAATCAACTACGCTGAACAAATCGGCTAGCTCAAAATTTTGATTGGATGTGTTTGGGGGAATGATGGGCGTGGGGGTGGGGCTAGTTGTCCTCCAATCACTTTTGACTATTAAAAAGGGCCCTAGAACTCTCGATTTCCAATCGAATGAGCCCCCTTTGAAGTCTCTACGACGACCCCCTCCATATGAAGTGCCCTGCTCTAAAGTAAAAAAGTAATAATAAATGGTACATTGTGCCAACATTGTTCGTATATGCCCTCAGGGCATAATTTAAAACCCTTGCCCCGAGGGTTGTGGGGGCATGAGCCCCCTTTGAAGTCTCTACGACGACCCCTTCCATATGAAGTGCCCTGCTCTTAAGTAAAAAAATTATAAGATATGGTACATTGTGCCAACATTGTTCTTATATGCCCTCAGGACATAATTTAAAACCCTTGCCCCGAGGGTTGTAGGGGAGTTTCCTCCTCAAAAAGATATTTTCTATTCGGAAATCAACTACGCTCAAACAAAATGGCTATCTCAAAATTATGATTGGATGTGTATGGGGGAATTAAAGGCGAAGGGGGGGGGGGTGAGGGGGCTAGTTGCCCTCAAATCACTTTCGACTACTAAAAAGGGCACTAGCCACTCCAATTTCCAATCGAATGAGCCATTTTCGAAGTTTCTACGACAACTCCTTCGATATGAAGTACCCGGGTATGGAGAAGAAAAATAAATAATACATTGTGCCCCAGGGCATAACTTAAAAACCTTACCCTGAGGGTTGTGGGGGAGTATCCTTCTCAAAATGATATTTTCTATCTGGAAATCAACTACGCTGAACAAAATTGCTAGCTCAAAATTTTGATTGGGTGTGTTTGGGGGAATGATGGGCTTGGGGGGGGGGGCTAGTTGTCCTCCAGTCACTTTCGACTATTAAAAAGGACCCTAGAAATCTCAATTTCCAATCGAATGAGCCCCCTTTGAAGTCTCTACGACGACCCCCTCCATATGAAGTGCCCTGCTCTAAAGTAAAAAAGTAATAATAAATGGCACATTGTGCCAACATTCTTCGTATATGTCCTCAGGGCATAATTTAAAACCCTTGCCCCGAGGGTTGTGGGGGAGTGTCCTCCTCAAAAAGATATTTTATATATGGAAGTCAACTAAGCTGAACAAAATGGCTATCTCGAAACTTTTATTGGATGTGTTTGGGGGAATTATGGGCGTGGGGGAGGGGGAGGGGGCTAATTGCCATCCAATCACTTTCGACTATTAAAAAGGGAACTGGCCTTTTGAATTTCCAATCGAATGAGCCTGTTTTGAAGTTTCTATGACAACGCCTTCTATAAAAACCTTATATGCCCCCTGGGCATAACTTAAAACCCTTGCCCCGAGGGTTGTAGGGGAGTGTCCTCCTCAAAAAGATATTTTCTATCTGAAAATCAAATACGATGGACAAAATGGCTATCTCAAAATTTTTTTTGGATGTGTTTGGGGGAATGCTGAGCGTGGAGGGGGGTTAGTTGCCCTCCAATCACTTTCGACTATTAAAAAGGGCACTAGCCACTCCAATTTCCAATCGAATGAGCCCTCTTCAAAGTTTCTACGACAACTCCTTCGATATGAAGTGCCCGAGTATGGAAAAGAAAAAATAAATAATACATTGTGCCCCAGGGCATAACTTAAAAACCTTGCCCTGAGGGTTGTGGGGGAGTATTCTTCTCAAAATGATATTTTCTATCTGGAAATCAACTCCGTTGAACAAAATGGCTATCTCAAAATTTTGATTGGATATGTTGGGGGGAATGAGGGGCGTGGGGGGGGAGGTGGTTGCCCTCCAATCACTTTCGACTATTAAAAAAGGTGCTAGCCCTTCGAATTTTCAATCGAATGAGCCTGTTTTAAAGTTTCTACGACAACGCATTCTACAAAAACCTTATACGCCCCCAGGGCATAATCCAAACGATTTCCAAAAGAATGAGCCCCCTTTGAAGTCTCTACGACGACCCCTTCCATATGAAGTGCCCTGCTCTAAAGTAAAAAAATTAATAAAATATGGTACATTTTGCCAACATTGTTCTTATATGCCCTCAGGGCATAATTTAAAACCCTTGCCCAGAGGGTTGTGGGGGAGTGTCCTCCTCAAAAAGATATTTTATATTACCCTGAGGGTTGTGGGGGAGTATCCTTCTCAAAATGATATTTTCTATCCGGAAATCAACTACGCTGAACAAAATGGCTATCTCAAAATTTTGATTGGATGTGTTTGGGGGAATGATGGGCATAGGGGGGGGGGTGAGGGGGCTAGTTGCCCTAAAGTCACTTTCGACTATTAAAAAGGGCACTAGATCTTTGAATTTCTAATGGAATGAGCCCTTTTTGAAGTTTCTACGACAACGCGTTCTATAAAAACTTTATATACCCCAGGGCATAACTTACAACCCTTGTCCTGAGGACTGTGAGGGGGTTGTCATCCTCGAAAACCTAATTTACAGAACTTAAAAATTACGTTTAATAACATGGCAATCTCAAAATTTTGATTGGATGTATTTGGGGAAAAGTTCGGCGTGAGAGGGGGGTTAGTTGTTCTTCAATCACTTTCAACTATTAAAAAGGGCACTAGCCCTTTGAATTTCCAATCGAATGAGCCTTTTTTGAAGTTTCTACGACAATGCCTTCTATGAAAACCTTATATACCCCCGGGGAATAACTTACAACCTTTGCCCCGAAGGTGGTGGGGGAGTGTCCTCCTCAAAAATCTATTTTCTCTCTGGAAATCAACTACACTGAACAAAATGGCTATCTCAAAATTTTGAATGTATGTGTTTGGGGGAATGATGGGCGTGGGGGGGGCGAGTTGCCCTCCAAATGCTTTCGACGCTTAAATAGGGCACTAGCCCTTTGAATTTCCAATCGAATGAATCTTTTTTGAAGTTTCTACGACAACGCCTTCTATAAAAACCTTATATGCCCCCAGGGCATAACTTAAAACCCTTGCCCCGATGATTTTGGAGGAGTGTCCATCCTCAAAAACATATTTTCTATCTGAAAATCAGCTACGCTGAAAAAAATGGCTATCTCAAAATTTTCATTGGATGTGCTTGGGGGAATGATGGGCGTGGAGGGGGGCTAGTTGCCCTCCAATCACTTTCAACTACTAAAAAGGGCATTAGCCACTCCAATTTCCAATCGAATGAGCCCTTTTCGAAGTTTCTACGACAACTCCTTTGATATGAAGTACCCGGGTATGAAGAATAAAAATAAATAATACATTGTGCCCCAGGGCATAACTTAAAAACCTCACCCTGAGGGTTGGGGGGGAGTATCCTTCTCAATATGACATTTTCTGTCTGGAAATCAACTACGCTGAACCAAATGACTATCTAAAATTTTTGATTGGATGTGTTGGGGGGAATGATGGGCGTGGGGGGGGGGGGCTAGTTGCCCTCCAATCACTTTCGATTATTAAAAAGGGTACTAGCCCTTTGAATTTTCAATCGAATGTGCCTGTTTTGAAGTTTCTACGACAACGCATTCTATAAAAACCTTATACGCCCCCAGGGCATAACTTAAAACCCTTGCCCTGAGCAATCTGGGGGAGTATCCTCCTCAAAAACACATTTTCTATCTGGAAATCAACTACGCTGAACAAAATGACTAGCTCAAAATTTTGATTGGGTGTGTTTGGGGGAATGATGGGCGTGAGGGGGGGAGGGTTAGTTGTCCTCCAATCACTTTCGACTATTAAAAAGGGCCATAGAACTCTCGATTTCCAATCGAATGAGCCCCCTTTGAAGTCTCTACGACGACCTCTTCCATATGAAGTGCCCTGCTCTAAAGTAAAACAATAATAAGATATGGTACATTGTGCCAACATTGTTCTTATATGCCCTCAGGGCATAATTTAAAACCCTTGCCCTGAGGGTTGTGGGGGAGTGTCCTCTACAAAAAGACATTTTCTATCCGGAAATCAACTACGCTGAACAAAATGGCAGTCTCAAAATTTTGATTGGGTGTGTTTGGGGGAATGATGGGCGTGGAAGGGCTGTTAGTTGCCTTCCAATAGCTTTCGACTATTAAAAAGGGCACAAGACACTCCAATTTCCAATCGAATGTGCCTAACAGAAACAGAAACTAAAATAAATAACCGAGTCAAACTCAAAACGAGCAGAAATTAACATAAGTTGGGCGCAAAACCCCTATGCCTTCCCAAGGCAAGAACAAAATTTGCACTTTACTGAAAAAATACAAAAGAATGAGCATTGTCATTATAATATAAATACAGCCCTACTGATATTTAGTAATCAAAATGTTAAAATTATTTGATTTATTAAAGTTATAAAAGTAAAAACATTTATATTTTTTTTCAGTAAAGTGAAAATTTTGTTCTCGCCTTGGGAAGGCATAGGGGTTTTGCGCTGTAAATTTTGATTGGATGTGTTTGGGTGAATGATGGACGTGGGGGGGGCTAGTTGCCCTCCAATCACTTTCAACTATTAAAAAGGGCACTAGCCCTTTGAATTTCCAATCAAATGAGCCCCTTTTGAAGTTTCTATGACAACGCCTTCTATAAAAATCTTATATACCCCAGGATATAACTTAAAACCCTTGCCCTGAGGGTTGTTGGGGAGTGTCCTCCTCAAAAACGTATTTTCTATCTGGAAATCAACTACGCTGAACAAAATGGCTATCTCAAAATTTTAATTGGATGTGTTTGGGAGAATAATGGGCGTGGGGCAGGGGCTAGTTCCCCTCCCATCACTTTCGACTATTAAGAATGGAACTAGCCCTTTGAATTTCCAATCAAATGAGCCCCTTTTGAAGTTTCTATGACAATGGTTTCTATAAAAACCTTATATACCACACGACATTACTTAAAACCTTTACACTGAGAGTTGTTGGGGAGTGTCCTCCTCAAAAACATCTTTTATACCTAGAAATCAACTACACTGAACAAAATGGCTATCTGAAAATTTTAATTGGATGTATTTGGGGGAATGATGGGCGTGGGGGGGGGGCTAGTTGCCCTCCAATCACTTTCGACTATTAAAAAGGGCACTAGCCCTTTGAATTTCCAATCGAATGAGCCTGTTTTAAAGTTTTTACGACAACGGCTTCTATAAAAACCTTATATACCCCCAGGCCATAACTTAAAACCCCTGCCCTGAGGGTTGTGGGGGAGTGTCCTCCTCAAAAACATATTTTCTATCTGGAATTCAACTACGCTGAACAAAATGGCTATCTCAAAATTTTGATTGGATGTGTTTGGGGGAATGATGGGCTGGGGAGGGGCGGACTAGCTGCCCTCCAATCACTTTCGACTATTAAAAAGGGCACTAGCCACTCCAATTTTCAATCGAATGAGCCCTTTTCAAATTTTCTACGACGACTCCTTAGGTACGAAGTGCCCGGGTATGGAGAAAAAAACCCATCGTTCTTTACTTAGGCAGCGCTAGCGCGCTGCCTATGAAAACGTTGGCGTGAGAGGGGGGTTAGTTAACGTCCAATCACTTTCAACTATTAAAAAGGGCACTAGCCCTTTGAATTTCCAATCAATTGAGCCTGTTTAGAAGTATCGATGACAACGCCTTCTATAAAAACCTTGTATGCCCCCAGGGCAAAACTTAAAACCCTTGCCCTGAGGGTTGTGGGGGAGTGTCATCCTCAAAAACATATTTTCTATCTGGAAAACCAATACGCTGAACAAAATGGCTATCTCAAAATTTTGATTGGATGTGTTTGGGGGAACGTTGGGCGTGAGGGGGGGGGGATAGTTGCCCTCCAATCACTTTTAACTATTAAAAAGGGCACTAGCCCTTTGAATTTCCAATCGAATGAGCCTTTTTTAAAGTTTCTACGACAACGCCTACTATAAAAACTTATATGCCCCCAGGGCATAACTTAAAACCCTTGCCCTGAGGGTTATGGGGGAGTGTCCTCCTCAAAAACATATTTTCTATCTGAAAAACAAATACACTGAACAAAATGGCTATCTAAAAATTTTGATTGGATGTGTTTGGGGGAATGATGGGCGTGAGGGGGGGGAGGCTAGTTGTACTCCAATCACGTTTGACTATTAAAAAGGGCACTAACCGTTTGAATTTTCAATCGAATGAGCCTTTTTTGAAGTTTCTACGACAAAGCCTTCTTTAAAAACGTTATATGCGCCTAGGGCATAATTTAAAAGCCTTTCCCCGAGGGATGTGGTGGAGTATCCTCCTCAAAAAGATATTTTCTATGTGGAAATCAACTACGCTGAGCAAAATGGCTATCTCAAAATTTTGATTGGATGTGTTTGGGGAAATGTTGGGCGTGGGGAGGGGGGTAGTTACCCTCCAATCACTTTTGACCATTAAAAAGGGCGATAGTCCTTTGAATTTCCAATCGAATGAACCTGTTTTGGAGTTTCTACGACAACGCCTTCTATAAAAACCTTATATGCCCCCAGGGCATAACTTAAAACCCTTGCCGCGAGGGTTGGGGGAGGAGTGTCCTCCTCAAAAAGATGTTTTCTATCTGGAAATCAACTACGCTGAACAAAATGGCTATCTCAAAATTTTGATTAGATGTATTTGGGGGAATGATGGGCGTGGGGGGGGGGGGTAGTTGCCCTCCAATCACTCTCGACTGTTAAAAAGAGCACTAGCCACTCCAATTTGCAATCGAATGAGCCCTTTTCGAACTTTCTACGACAACTCCTTCAATACGAAGTGCCCGGGCTTGAAAAAAAAAAACAAAAAAAAACATTGTGCCCACATAGTTCTTTACTTAGGCACTAGTTCGCTGCCTATGATAATATATTACTTTTGCTCTGTGTGATTAAAATATAGTAATAACTAATAAAACAGAAAGTTAAAATATTAGCTGATCGTTGGAATCTGTACAAATCTTTCAGTAAATTTTGGAAGTAGACCCTCCCCCTCCCCCTAAAAGTAAAAGGCTATTGACTCTCCTGACCAGGGACGTGCCTGATTAAACTGCAAATATAATATTACGTAGTCAATACATTATAAAATCTATCTAGACTCTACATATAGTCTATAAATAAACTACATAGTAAATATATCAAGTATTCAGCCATGGTCTTTATTTAAATCAGACTAAAGCCGAATAAATTTGAGAATATTTATTTTTTGGACTTTTTCTACTTAGATAATAAGTACTAAGATAAAAAGTATATGGATAAGATATATAGATCGTTACATAGTCAATACATTATAGAATCTATCTAGAATATACATAAAGTCTATAAATAGACTACATAGTAAATATATTACGTATTCAGCTTAGGCCTTTATTTAAATCAGACTGAAGTCGAATAAATTTGCGAATATTTATTTTTTTGGATTTTTTTCTATTTATATAATAAGCACTAAGAGAGAAAGTATATAGATAAGATATATAGATAGTTACGTAGTCAATACATTATAGAATGTATATCGAATATACATAAAGTCTATATATAGACTACATAGTAAATATATCACGTATTCAGCTTAGGCCTTTATTTAAATCAGACTAAAGTCGAATAAATTTGCGAATATTTATTTTTTTGGATTTTTTTCTATTTATATAATAAGCACTAAGAGAGAAAGTATATAGATAAGATATATAGATAGTTACGTAGTCAATACATTTTAGAAAGTATCTAGAATATACATAAAGTCTATATATAGACTACATAGTAAATATATCACGTATTCAGCTTAGGCCTTTATTTAAATCAGACTAAAGTCGAATAAATTTGCGAATATTTATTTTTTTGGATTTTTTTCTATTTATATAATAAGCACTAAGAGAGAAAGTATATAGATAAGATAGATAGATAGTGCTTTGTACATTCTCAAATTGATCTTAAAACATACGCAGTCAAAGAATGATGAGCTAAAACTTGATTCGTGCTTTAGTCCCCGAAGCAAAGTACTTACAGATAGACGTAGTTAATGAAGCACAGAGACATAGAGGAACTATTTTGAAAACGTCGTGGTTAAAAAAATTGAGTCCAGCTGTTGGCTCAAATTTTCACTCACAATTTTTTTTAAACCAATCAGCTTTTAAACAGATAAGATTATCTTTCTATGGATAAGAAGTAGTGTAATTAGCTTGCGAAAGTATGTCACAGATGAAAACCAACGAAATTAAAGCACCCTTTTTAAACTCGAATAATATAAAAATAATTCCTCTTTTCCCCTTTGATTAAAAGGGTACTCTCGACTAATTATCAAAAGTATTTGGACAGTGTGAAGTTAGAAAACAATTCTTGCTACATACTACGCAGAATAATTGTGCTTAACACATTAGGCATGCAGACCCGCTATACTTTACCCCCCCCCCCTAATTTGCAAATATATAGCATAAATTTGTTTCTTAAGTATTGTATTTTTTATCTTACTTTGGTATATTTCATTAGGATTGAACGTCAGAGAAACATATTTGAAGAATATTAAGTAGGGTGCATATCATACCGGAAAGGCGTCATAACACCTACCCGTCAGAACATCGACAAAATCCGTCATAACATCGATAAAAAATCCGTCAGAACCACTAACCGTCACAACGTCGACAGTCATAACATCAACACGTCAGTTCATCGACAGTCACAATCGCTACCCGTCAGAACGTCGGCAGTCATAACGTCAACAGGTCATAACATATAAAATTTTTTCATAACATCTAAAATTTTAAAACTTTAGTTTTTGGGGTCTAGGGGGGAAAAGGCACATAGGTTAGGTTACACACTTAATATATGCTATGTTTTACCCCCGTGCCCCTGATATGCAAATATATAGCCGAAATTTGTTTATAAACTATTATATACTTATCACTATTATATAAACTTATTTTTTACATATTTACATATTTTTTTTTACATAACGAAAATCCGCCAGAACCACTAACCGTCAGAACGTTGACAGTCATAACATCGACACGTCATAACATCTAATTTTTTTTTTAGATGTTATGACGTGTCGATTTTATGACGGGTAGCGATTGTGACTGTCGATGTTATGACTGTCAACGTTCTGACGGTTAGTAGTTCTGACGGATTTTCCTTGTCGACGAAATGACGTTTAGTGCTTGTGAAGGTTGTTCGAAATGGTAGCACCCCATATCATACAAGTACCGAGATCTTTTTCATGTAAAAAATCAGGAAATTTGAAAAAAATTTCCTGATTTTTTTTCAAATTTTTTAATATATATTCTTCTATAATCAATTTAACAAGGTTTCAAAACCAAAGAGTTTTTCCATTGAAAGCGCCAAGGTTTGGTCTCATTAGTCTCTCATACTGTTTATATATGCTATCGTGAATGTCCGAAATCTAGTTAACGTCGACATTCACTGGTGAATGTCAAAAATTTCTTTTTCTCTGCTTGGATTCAAATAGCTTTGCGAGTCAGCTTATCAGTCTTATGCAATCTACGATAGTAAAAGTTAGATTAGATTATGCTAGTTTAGGTTAGATTAGGTTATAAATATTAGAAACAGGTTAAAACCCTAGCCTAAGCTAACCCAACCTAATCTGTTTTCATCAAACCTTGCATTAAGCTGGAAAAATTGACTGGCAACGCTGAGTAAATTCAAGGAGAAAAAAAAGGTATTTCGGACATTCGCCTTTGAATGTCGACATTCACCAATTTCAGACATTCACGGTAACATGTACATATTAAGCAAGTTACATTTTTTTCCTTGGTTTAGATCACAAGACGAAAAGTTTAAATTTATTTATCAAGCAGGGCTGGTAGGACTCTGGTAACCCAGGAATTGGTATTGAAAATTTGAAGTCCTTTTTTTACACTTATAGTTTACCGATATTCGTGCATGCACAAATGACAGTTTTTTTGGTGGGGGTGGGGGGGTGCAAAACCAAGTAAAAATTGTAATATTAATACTGAACCCTTAAAACCTAGTCAGAGTACCAGTTCCACGTTTCAAGCTAATACTTACAAAACAACTGCGAGTCTTCGAGATTTGATTATTATTCTTTACTGTTTTTCTGAGTAATCAAATATACCTTGAAAAAATGAATTAAGTATAAAAAAATCAATTCTAAAAAAAGGATAGATAATCTGAAGAGAGGAGAAGGAAAATGTTCTGAAAGATATGAAGAAATTTTAAGACAATGGACTAAGGATTGGGACTAATTGGGATTAAGGACAATGGACTAAGGACGTATTGAAATTGAGGAACTGGATCATTACAGTAGAAATTCGTCAAAAACGGTATAAAAAAGCTTCGACAGTTTTTCCCTTTCCATCAGGTTTTTTTGCCCTTTTTCTCACAACGTAGCATTTTCAGGAATGAATTGACCCAAGATGAATCGAGCGGGGCAAAAAATCTGTTTTAATGTCCTTGGTATGGACATTAAGCCAGACTAATTCGCTAAACTGGAATGAAACTATCCTACCTCTAAATACGCCCTGATTGGAAATGTCCTACGTAGTCCAAAAAAAGAAAAAAATGGATTAGGAATCTATCTTATGGGAAATTTTGTGCTGAATCGAACTTGCAGTCAAAATTGGCATCACGCCGTTAGATGTCTTCCAAACTGCCTTTTTCTCTCTTATACTACGTTATCGAAATAAAGCTACGCGTCAATTAGACTTGGGCCAATTCGGAGGATTGATAACCGGAAGCAATAGAAATATAGATGCTTTCAATAATTTAATTGGTAATGATTCGTTAGCTTTTTTCCATAAGCACAGGGGTTAACTGGTAAATATTGAAATTTCATTTTTAAATCAATTGTCCTATTTATAAATAAAGTAAAACAGCTCAGTAAAACAATAAATAGGATTGGAAATATATTATACAAAATCATTTTTTTACACTTTCCTAGTCTTAAACAAATATACGGAACAATTATGAATTACTCAACAAAATATAAAAATGAAAAGAGCGGAACAGAAATTTTGGAGATAGCACAAATGAGTGATGGCCCAGGGGTACATATGTTGCAGCGAATCACACAAATATAATCAACCAGAGCGACAATTTTCTATACAGCTGGCTCCAACTATGCTAGAATGAACTTCCAATTAGAACTGACCGGTGCAGGGGTGCTTATTGAGGGCGAGGAGAGTTTCCCCCAAGATTTTTAAAACAGTTTCTTTGGTATTTTCATTGAAAAATAAAATCGCAAAAACAATTCACCGCCCCTTTAGATTCTTAAATATCTTTTTTTTTGCGACTTCCTTAAAAAAGAATTGAAGAAAATTCTTGCACCTCCCACATTTTCGTGGACTGCTTACTGTAAACGCAGCAAATCTAGCAGGTCTATTGGCAGCTCACTCAGGAAGCCAGTTGTGACTGTTATTAAAAAGGGGGTAGGTGTCAATTAAATCATTGCTTGAGAACATCCATTAAGAGAATTCTGAGAGGTCAATTGTCATTAACAATAATTAATTACTTCGTCGCACAATGCAGGATCGTACTAAAATTAGCCTCTTTTATAACTGTAATGAGAAGAGAGGAAAAAACATATTATCCGGCATTTTGGAAACGAAATAACACAGACAAAAGGCATATAGTGCAGATGTCTAACTGAGCAATGTTTTGGTAACCGTTGAATTTGGTGCTTGTGCTCGTCTATTCTCAGTTTCTTCCCAAGATGTTTTCATGAGCGCTTACAGTCAAAAGCATGCTTATTCAGAGCATTTAAACTTTACAAAACATTTCAAGATAATTAAATAAAACTTATGTAATAGACATAAATACTTGTGATTACTTGCGTTTTGGAACGAATATAATAATAAAGAGCTAATTATCGTTCCCGGGAAAAAATAATTCTGGATCATACACTTAATCTGATTTATGACCCAATCACTTCTCAATTTTACAGTATCCGAAAGAGATACGCTTATTAGTGGCTCTAATTGAAATATTTTTGTGAACATAACATTAAGACATTCATTGTGGTGCTATGGTAAGAGTATTTGATCACAGAAGTGGTGTATATTCGGGGCAGTGATTAAAAACACGTGAACAAACGCCTGAACCCCATCAGCAAGAGGACATAAATTACACTGTTGTATTTGTAGCTTATTGTTTTTGCTAAAAAAATATTCCAGAGAAAAATTTGGCAGAAAACCGAAACTAGTGTTCAAAACGGCAGTGCCAATTCACAAAAATATAAAAAGGAGATGTTCAATTTATTTTTTAACAGGAAGACCCAGAAATAGATATTTTTCAGAATCTGGGAAGATGAGTATAAAATTCAGCGGCGATTACCCCTCCTCTGTCAACCCCAATCGGCACCGTGGCTCAAAGTTTAATAGAAAATATTTACTCTTTAAGTTCCAGGCATTATTCACAGAATTAGAGATATCACTATGTTGCGTAAAGATAAATGTTTTTCAGATGCTCTTCAAATACCCAAAACTTAAAAAATTGAAATACAGTTTATAAATCGTACAATCACTCTCTTTTCCTTAGCGTCAAATGACAAAATTGAGATAAGAAAAGGGTATAAGTCACCTCTTTAGCTTACCGGAGGACCAAGACCGTTTAAAATTTAAATTCAAAAAAATACAAAATATCCACTAAAAAACAGAAAAAAAACAAAAAAACAAGCTGCTTTGGACGCTCGTGACTTTTGATTTCTCTTTGATGTCAAGAGAAAAAATTTTCCCCGCACCATAAAGAGTTTAAATAAAGCTTTTTGAATTTTTAAGAGACTGTATAAATAATATTGAAGACCACACTGGCTTTCCATCATAAAAACAACAACAAGAAAAACAATATGGAACTTATTTAAGACGGTGAATTTTTTTAAACTTTAGATGAATATTTCGGTTCTATATCCATAGCCGTCCAATACCCAAGTCTTATTTTATTTATAAATGTGGTTTCCTGAGGACGGTTCTTGGATATAGAGCCGAAATATGTATTCAATATTTAAATAAATTTCACTGTCTTAGATGAATTCCCTATTGTTTTACTTGTTAGAAAAGGAACAATTAGATTTGAGATATAGATGTATGAACCAATTCATTTTTTCAAATCATAAGACTCTTAACTTTGTTTGTTACTTTTAGCTACAAAATTTTTTTCTCATATAGTGATACCTCAATATAAGGGTTGGTAGCTCCAACGTAATTAATATACACACGGGGGGAGGGATGCGAATCAAGGGCCCCCTAGATTTTGGAAAATCTCTTTTTTATGGTATTTTCATTTAAAACTGAAAACCAAAAACGCCTTCCTTCAGATTTTGAAAAAATGTCGCTTTTTGCCGTCATTGAATAAAACCTTTCTTATTGCAAGAACTTTTTTTTTCTATGTGACATAAAGATTACATTTACATGCATATCAACATGAAATTTAAGAGGCAGGGGGGGGGGCAGGGGAATTATTAACGCCAAGAAATTCCTTCTTGCCTTTTCTTTGCTCTTCACCGAGATTCAAATGGTGATATATCCTATTTTCCCATTAAAATGCAATATTTACTGATTTCTTGTTTACCAGGATATTGCCTCCCATACTGACGTCCATGGGAACGTCATTTTTGTCGTTTCTGGTCCCCCCCCCTCACTATAAATATCTAGACGGTGAAATTTTATCAGGGAGGATGATCAGTCTTGAATGATCATCATTGAAGAAAATTGAGAACATTCCTCCTTATACATATTCGTGAATTGGGACCCCGATGAGTATTTTCCTTGAACCCATTTGGTTCCTAAGATGCTTAAAATTATATTTAGTCTGAAATGTGTTATATCCTCATTTTCTGCTCATAAGAATATTCGGCGATTGGAGCTTTTGATAAAAAAGACTATTTCATGGATGTCTAAAGATCTCAAAACGCATTTTTTTGTTTTTCCGCTTCCCATGAATTTTGTGTTGCATAATGCACATAAATTTTGAATTAATGCTGTCAAACTGGTCTGATTCAGTCTTGTTCAGATAATATTTCATATTTTTGTTTTCGTTCATCTAAATTAAAAGCTGTTTCTTTTTTTTTTTTTAAGAAACTAGAGAAGGTATGCATACCTTCTTAAATTAAATAAGGGACATCAAGCTAATCTTTAACTAATCTAAGATTATTTAAATAATTAGATTATTTAAATAATACAATTTTTAATTGATAAAAGTAGTTCGGAAAAATGCAAGCTCCTGTATGACTCATTATCACTAACTTCCGTATTTAATTAACTTATAGTATCTATTAATTTACAATGTCGAAACATGGCTCTTCATGTCATCACGTTAACTTCTAGGAAAACATGTGCGTGGGCACTTTTCGGTGCAAGGAGGGGGGGGGGCCAATAATTTAAAGGAAAAATTTGTTTGATGATTTTGCGTGCTCATAATTTAAAAAGAAATTTAGGATTTAAGTGGGCAGGTCCCAAACGCCCCCCCTCCTGCGTTCGGCTATGATAGTTGCAGTTGTTTATAACTTACTTTGAACGTAAGCTTGTACGATTTAAGTGCATTTATTCTTGGGAAGGGGCGGCATATTTCAATGCTCTGGGATCAATTTTGGCCTGTAGATTTTATCTTTCGCCCTCAAAGATTAGAGAGCCAAAAGAATGTTGCCAAATACAAGGAGCCCATCAACCAGAATTTATAAGATTTTGATTACAATACCGTTTTAGTAGACCTACTGTTTTATTGCATACAATAAGGGGATGTTGCCTATCTTCAAAATAGAACCACTGAGAAGACAAAGAATTTGGGTTAGAAAAAAAAAGTCAATGAGTCAGAAATAATAGAGAACAAAGAAGTGACAACAGCGACAGTTCTTCAAATAAGCTCCTTTATTTTATAGTGTGACTTACTAATGAGGATCTCTTACTAATATTGGCCAAACAAGTTAAAAGACCATAAAAAAACGGACATACAGAGTAGAGGCGCCGATTTGCGAAAATTTAGATAAGGAGGCAAGGATTTATTGATTAAAGAAATGAAATTACTAGAAAATGTTTTTCCAAATCCGGGATACGAGCATTTATAAAAAAAAAAAAATGAAAATACCAAAAAATAGTCATGTTTAAAACTCTATGCCTCCGATTCGCGTCCCTGGTACGGACCATCCAACCCCTGTCATACAAAAAAAAAACGTATAACAAAAATGTGCAATTAACATCCTATATTAAATCTACGTCTAACAATCAAAGTAAGAATAACAATGCAGCCATTAGCTGGCTACGGTCTGAGATCGCAATGTTTCAAATTAAACAACATACAGAAAATATTTACATTATAAACATCAAACAAAATATGAAATTCTGCCTAAGGGGATGAGTATTTTTGGAGTAATCTAAGTACAGATCCTTCTCAGAAAACTATAGCTACATTACCTTTGTCAGGTATCTACAGTTATATTATCTAATTTTATTTCTTATTAAGAAAGTCCAAAATCATTAAATAAGTTAAAAAAAACACACAAATAAATAAGAAGCACACTCATTAGGATATTAAAGATCGGTTGCATATGTAAGAGCAAAAGAAACTCAGTTATTCAATGAAAAAATTGCGATAAATGCTGCCCTAGGCCGGTTGTGACGTTCCTGGGAATTTATTTAAGTAACAGGTCCCTTTCCCCATGAGCCCTGCGAAACCTGGGGTCAAACCACGTACCCAAAATCCAGGGATGTATGCAGGGTAAGGCCGACCCGAAGCCCGGGCACACGGAACCCTAAATTATCTCGTTCAAATTACCAATTTCAATTTTTATTATTCCTCCTACCCGAAAAAAAATCCTGCGAATCTGTGACCGTACTGCCAAAGAGAGATCAATTCACTAGCTTATCAGAGATGAATCAACACCTCAGGTGATAAATTAATGAAAATATAATATTATCCTGTTTCAAAATATTAGCAGTTACACAACTCTGTTGTATTGAATCATTTTGTAGAGTAGTATTGTCGTACTATTTGTTAATGTTAAAATTCTATTATTTAAAGTCGCCTGTCGACGAGTTAAGTCTAGATAGTCAGGCTTCTACAATTTCACTTCCTTTATCCTTAAGCAGTATTGGCGCAAATAATTCGGAACGTACGTAATTTTGATTTCGTTATTCTGGGTCGCTACTGCATCATTTTCATCAATGTTCAGGCTCAAACTTCTTTTGTTCTTACTTTAAAAAATTTTCTCATAAAAAGTTTCTCAGGTTGAAATAAGCAGATTATTCAACACATTTAGCGAAAATGGCACACATCTACACAATACAGAACAAAAAGAATCATTGACTTTCAAATCAACTAAGTCTTGTCAAGAGTTGTTTGCACATCCAAAACAGGTCTGAAATAATATTTAAGACTCCAAAATTTTGATGTTAAGACTTTTTTGATTTGCCAAAGCAAATAAAAAAATCAATCAATATAAAGTACGTTTTATGAATTTGATTCATGACATGCTTATCAAAACATGCGCTGATTTGATATCTACTACCCAAGAGAAAACCCATTGAGCAGCATTTTTTTTGTGAGTGTGGGCTTTACTCTTGGGTATTTGAAATACACGAAGCATGTTTTGTTCATTTTTGGGGGGTTAAAAATGTGTCTATCCTGATATAGCAAAATTATTCTAGCAAGCAAGTGTGCATTTAAGATTTTTGCTCGGGGGAGGGGGGGAGGGGTTTACAAAACAAATTAAAAAACATGTCAAAAATTTGTTTATATGCATTTTTGTTACTTTTTTAGGAGTTGGAAACATTTGTTGTTTAGGGGGGGGGTCAAACATTGTAGCCCCCCCCCCATGGATACAGCCAAGCTAGAAGGATGCCACATAATCGAGGATCATTTTCTTTAAAAATAAAAAGAAACAAGATGAAAAAATGAAGTATGGCCGAAAAACAGGATTTTGATATCCAGATACACTTCTCAAGCACGTGCCCAAGATTTTTTTGGGGAGGGGGGCCCTTCTTAAATTTAGGACAACGTAGGTTCTTAATAGGTTAAACAGGTCATATTAGTCTATGTATTCTCAATCCCAACAGAAAAAGTGAAAATTCAGTGACGAGTCTCTTGTGAAGGCTTAGTAATGGGCTATACTTAAAAGGCTAAGGAATTCCTCAATCCCAACAGAAAAAGAGGAAAATTCAGCGATGAGTCTCTTGCGAGAGCTATGATAGAGGTTTTTCAATTGCAACAGAAAAGGGTAAAAATTCAGGGATGATTCTGTTTCGCTTCTAGAAAACTACTTCATTCACAGCAAAGTTTGGCATTCACTTGAAATGACTTAGCAACCACTTTAAAGCTTGATATGAAGTTACCACTTAAAATCACTTGAAGCAAATTTAAATGCAAAACAAAGATTGACACACAGTGAGCTGTTTCAGTACAAAAAAGCAGAATTGTTCATTATTAAATTGACTAGAACTGGAATTAGCGTCTAAGAGAGCCCATTAGTTCAATTGGTGGCACACTGCTTAAATCATCAATTGTATCTTCATCACTTTCATTATGTCCATAGAGATCGGCTAGTTTACCAAATCGCTGGCCCCATTGACTCAAATAATCAAACTCCTGTTCGTCGTCATCTGTTCCTATAAATAAAAACAGCGTTAAAACAATTTAAAATTCCTCACGTTGCCTAGATATTTGAAATGATAACAATGCAATCCAATTTATCCATATCTACCTTACAACTACTATCCCTTCATAAGTGTCACTTCACTTCCGAAAATTTAGTCAATTTTTTTGCAGCAGAGATAACCATATAAGCATATTACCACCACTTACGTCAAAAAAGTAAAAAAATATCAAGAGAAACATTTAAGCTGCGTATCGTTTGTTTCTTCGTAATATTACATCCGTTGTAATATTAATATACCGTAATATTATTTGTAATATTAATGTTATTTTTGTGTCTTATTATGTGTCAGCCTCTAGTATATGCTAATCTAGTTTTTTTGCTAAATTAATTTTACAAATTTTTTTTTTCATTGATTTGCAAGATCCAAAGATAGATTGAAACGCCTACCGTTCGAAGAAAACGTTTCTCAAATTCACCTATCTCTTATTATGTGTCGGCTTTTAATAGCTACAACCGTTCGAACATAATGTCTTATCAAATTCATTGGTGTATTATTATATATTAGCTTTAGGTAAATAGCTGACAGCTTTAGTGTCCAGTTTTTTTCAGTTTTGTCTGCTTATTTTGTGTCAGCTTAAAAAAAAACTGGTCTATTTTTTTCTTTATAAAAAAATCACCTAAAAGTAAGGAGCAACATTAAAACTTAGAATGAACAGAAGTTATTCTGTATATTAGGGTGGCTACCCCTTCCTCA
Organism: Artemia sp. Qi Xiang Cuo; assembly: GCF_049724085.1. NCBI lineage: Eukaryota > Metazoa > Arthropoda > Branchiopoda > Anostraca > Artemiidae > Artemia > Artemia sp. Qi Xiang Cuo. The sequence goes on from NC_142807.1 coordinate 4,375,050, forward strand.
ACCCTCGCTCTTAACGCTTAAGTCTGAAAGTTCTTTAAAAATTACTTTTAATTCAAATTCAACGGCCCTTGTGTTTAAGCTATGTTGCTTGAAGAATTGTGACAAAGAGCCAAACTTTAGCGTAAAGAGTGAGCATTGAGAAAGGGGTAGCCACCCTTATACACAGAATAAATTCTGTTCTTGTTAAGGTTTAATGTTGCTCCTTACTTTCAGATGGAAAACTCGTTTTTTATTAAATTTCTGACAGTTTCTCAAATTCTGCCAAGGGCGCGGGAGGAGAGCTAGTTGCCGCCAATATTTTTAGTCGCTTAAAAAAGACACTATAAATTTTGATTGCCATTCGAATGACCCCTCTCCCGATCTTCTAGGATCATTGGTTAGATATGATCATCCCTGGGAAAAACAAACAAACAAACAAGCATCCATGATCTTTCTTCCGGCAAAAATACAAAAAAACAAAAAAAAAACTGCAGACAGAAGCTTGAAACCTCTGCAGCACCATTCTCTGACATGCTGAGCTTGATGATATACATTTTCATTATGATTACTTGACTTGTTAGAGGTGTTTCCCCATTTTCGAAAATAGGGCAAATGTTCTGAGGCCCATAGCTTTCGATGGGTAACATTAAACTTTATGAATTTTATATATTTGGAATGAGCATGAAAAGCCAATTCTTTTGCTATATCAATTGCAAATAAAATTTTACTTCTTAGACTTTCGGTTACTATTGGGCCAATTCGCTCCTTACTAACGGTTGGTTCCCACAAACTGTTAGATATATGTTAAGTGTGAGCGTTATTTCGTTGAAATTTATCCTTGTCTATGACAGCTTGTATGAATAAAATGATTCCAATACATTACAATTTTAAATCAAACTCGGATTATTCCTATTTCATTTCATGTCTCATTAAACCTTGTACCTTGGGGATGAATTCGAATGCTCAGCATCCTAGGAGAAGTTTGACACTTTAAGTGTTTCTTAAAGCTGTTCATTATGTCCTGGCAAAATATATAAACATTTTCTTCATTTGAGGCTTAGTATGCACAGGCACAGTTTTACCAATAGTCCCAAGAGCCCCAGGCCTAGGGGCGCAAAATGCCAAGGGGCGCAATAAATATATAACTGAATGATTGTTTTTCTTGACAAAACCCGGATTTAATTTATCGTCAAAGAGCCAGATGCACTCTGCCACTGCGCTGTCTATTCACAGAAAAGTGACTTTAAAACAACACCGGAATTCCGTGGCCACTTATAGACTGTCAGATGTCTGTCAAGAATGGCAGCTGAGAGTTCGGTATCACCTCTCTCTTTCATTACTTTTGGCTTAAAAGTTGTGTTCTGTTCAGTGCTTCGCCTATCCCCAAATTTTCAGGGATTTCTCCAAAAATATCGCAAAAATGGTGCGGAAAAAACGCTTAGACCAAGAAGCGTCATAGCTGGACATATCCCGATTATAAAGTTTACCCCCTCCTCTCTCCTCCCATAATTTTTAAACAAAGGAACGCTTAGAGGCGTAAGTAGAACACCACATCTGCCCTTACATCAAGTTTTATTTCAATACTAGCTAAAAAGGTAATATTGAAATCGGCTTCATCGGCTTTTTGTCAACAACCTCCACCGGATCCGGCTCTACAGTCCGGTTCTATCCAGCTCTATGTGAAAACTTTATATTGCTCCACAAAGTCCTACTTAATGCGAGCTGTTTTTGCAATCTTTGAAATGTCTCGAAATTCTTGAGAATATTCGAGTAGTAATCTAATGAACCCCACATAAACTGATAAACCCCAGAAAAAAAACTGACTTACTATGAACAGTACTTGTAATTCAACAAATGTCTCAAAATTCTGAAGAATGCTCGAGATTTAATGAAATGTATTCTTTTTTGGTGAGAAACAAAAAATGAGAAATAATCGACTTTAGAAACTATATATAAAAATATAATTAAAAACGAGGGAGATTTTCGGCCAGCGGAAAAAACGAAACAAAATACAAAAGCAGTTATTTCGGCAAGGCCCCAACAAACTGTCCTCGATGCAAAAAAAAAAAACAAAAACAAAAAACAAGAAAACAACTAACCTTTTGAAGTGAACATTAACAAAGCAGAAAAAACGCTAAAACAAATAAAGAAAAAACCAAGCCAGAATAAATGAAAGACCATTCACAAATTAGATTATGCAACAATTCTCCCCCTATCAATTAGCTTAACTTGTCTACAGACAAGACAACAGGCTACAGGCTACAGGCAACAGGCTACAGGCAACAGGCTACAGGCAACAGGCAACAGGCAACAGGCTACAGACAGACAACAAGGCTCAGCTGGCACATTAAAATAAATTCTAGAAGAAAAAAAAATTACAAAAAAAACTGACTTACCAGAGGCCAGAGACGATAAAGACCCAGCTGTACTGCCCCCTCCTTCATACGCATAATTTCTAAGATCGTCAAAGGGTGGTGCTGTTGTATCATTATCCGCCCGACGCTTATGCTCCTCTATAAACATACCCACAGTAGATTCTCCTGGCATTATTGGTGGGGGTATATAAGGCATGGCAGACTTGAGGGGTTTTAGATCACGTGGCCCCAGGCCATAAACTGGTGGACCGCCAATTGGTATCTGAAGAGGAGTTATATCATAAGCAGTCATGTCGTCCTCTCCTAAAATTAAAGCAAATTAATTATTTTAATTGACTAATACCAACACTACACAAGAAGAAAAAGAAGAAAGAAGAAAGAAGAAAGAATAAAAAGAAGAAAGATACGAAAAAAAAGATACTCGTTGTCAGAAAATGCAATGCTATAGTCTGTTTTGATAAGCAACCCTTAACAATGAAATAAAGGTTATTTTAACTACACTAATTAGCGGCAATGTAAATACTGAGTGCATAAATAAATAAAATAGCTTGATATATAACAAACAAGTTTTTCTAGCTGTTTCGTTTTGATAATTTTTATTCACACAAAATTTAATTAAAGAAAGACGCGTCATTTTCGAATTAAAAATAAAAAGAGCGACACTAAAACTTCGGTAAAAGAAGAGAAACTATCCTATGCAGAAGGAAGCCTTTGAACCACTAAGCCACCTACCCTTTACACTAAAGTTTAATTTTTCCACAAGTATGCTTTGAAAATGATAATAATGCCTGAAAACAGAATTATATGTTATACACAATAATTGAGATACTATAACCAATGAAAAAGTACAATCCATTTTCTATAAAGATATATATGATTCAGGACATGATTCAAAAATTCGACAAAAACGGAGGGGTTCATCAAATAAATATTGCCCCCCCCCCGCCAGAAGCTCAGCGTAGATTATTAGTTTTGACATAGATCAGCCAAACAGGCCTCAAGCGCATTGAAAAAGTAGCATAGCTATGTTTGCATGTTTCATAAACGGGTAGGGGTTTGACACTTAAGAAACGTACGTAGTCCCAAATGCTCATATTTTGACAAATGGACCGTTCTAAATGATCCATGGAGGAGGACATGTTTTAGGGTGGATTGAAGGGAAAATCCTTTCCTGTTACAGAAATAAATACGAACCGTGAAATATTAAGTGAATTTAAATTAATCAAATGAAATTGGAATAAAAATGAAATGAAAGTGAAGAAGAAAACGTACCACCACCCTCGTCTTCGTAGTTGATGATGTTCTCTCTGACGTCATCGTCAGGTCCAGGATATTTGACAGCTGCTTCGCGTCGACGCGAATATACAACATATATTAGCACCAATACTGGAAAAAATAAACCAGGAAAAATTATAAGTAATGATAATTATCATTAATAATATGATAATAGTAAAAATAGGGATAATCAAAAATATTTTATCATTATTTATCATTACATGCCCAAGGAAGCATTACAACAGAAAGAGAACTCACATCAACAAGAGGAATACAAACATATAATAAACACAGTTCAATTAACTGCGAAGCGCTCTGGGTATGTTTATATCGTCTATAGAAGTGACCTCTCAAAGTATCCAATTTTAAGTTGTCTACAAGAAAAGGATACCCTACGCATCAAGACTGAAGTGAAGCAGTTATTCAAGTGTTAGAATTTCTTTTGAAAGTCAGATTTCGAGAGACGGGCACATCTCTTCTCAATGGAGGGAGTACTGTAATAGGATCAATTATATTAAATAATTAAATGAAATTAAAATACGCAAAATACAAAACTGCACAGTTTAAAACTACCTAGTTATGAAAACCCGTAGTTGGTCAGATAAGAAAAATATAGGAAACCCAGGGCAGTTTGAAATACCCACTTTATTGATAGCGTACTGATAGGGATGTGGGATGAGATAATGAGAGTCAAGAGCCCAAAATTATGATTGGGGAATAAAGCATATAAACCCCAAATTTTAGAGAAAGGGGGCCTTGGCCCTTTGCTATTTGTAAATTTATTTGGAAGTGCTATTTATTGATTGATCGTTGATGTTGGTCTGTAAATCTTTAGAAGGGCCATATTCTTGTTTCTATTTCTCAAGCCAATAAATATAATCCAAAAATGAACTAGGTTTTCCTCTTTCAAGACTCAGTAGGATATCGACTAAGTGCTACTATCCCAGTTGGCCTTTGTTAGCTTCTAAGAAAGAGATTGTCCAGGCCCAAGTTTGGGACCACGGGACCACCCTTAACAGACCGTGGTACAGACGCAGCCAGTTTCAAATGTAACATTTACACAATTAATAAAATGTAATTAAATACATAATACATAATGAAAAAGATAATAACATGCTAAAGATAATAAATACGTTATTATTAAATGACAAAATGTTTGTACTCTTGTACCAAACTTTTGAATTTCTTTTTTTCTGCCTACAAATTAAAATAGTTTTTTAAGTGTTGCTTGTAGTTGCCTTTAAACAAACTCAATCATTTAGTTTATTTATACGGGAGGAGTGGGTAATTTGACTTTTTTTCAAGGAAAATAGCAAGACATTTTTCAAATCTTGAGAAGGGGGCAGCCCCACCCCCATTAGCGCCCCTACTAATATTATTACTAAAGTGAGAAACAGAACGTATTCAAGGGAAAGATTACAAATTGCATATCCATAAAAAAAAGTTCAGCATCTGTTAGTCAAAGAAAAACACTCTTTGTAAAAATATGGCTAGGCTAAGCATAATCTTTCGTCACTATGACCGTTTTCAAAGCTATTCTAATAGGGAACGGGTTTCATAAAAATATCAGTTTTTAACAATTGTCAAAGAAATCCAAAAATGTCAGTACAACCTTTTGGGTTAATAACAATAATTCTAGTTTTTTGATTAAAATCCATCAAAACAAAGTTAAAATTTAGGCTAGTGGATGAATTGGAGAAGACAATAATAATTGAAATTAGCACAAGCTCTAGTTTTAGTTCATTTGATAATATTGTTCATATGGATAATTAAATGGTTAAAATTAGATTAGCGAATACTAAAAGAGGTCAAACTTGAACTTTGGCGAAAGCAAAGTTTTGGTAAAGAAAAAAATAAAATACAAAAAATAGGCTGACACATATTCACCTGTTAAGTTCCAAAACCTTTAAAGGAGGGCAACATATACAATTTTTTTCAATGTTTATATCTTTTTTGGTTAGTAACTTGATAGTTTTAGCTCAAATGACACTGAAAAAATTCTGATTTCGAAATCATAGACAAAATCCAGTTTTAATAACTCTTATAACATTTTAAAAGACTCCACTTGCAAAGTATATATAAAAAATGTTGGTCAATATTTAGTGCTCAAAATCTAATTTTATGTAAACAGTATTTAGTTCTTTTTAAAAAATTGAAGTTTTCCTTTCCCTTTATTAGCGGCTATCAATAAGAAAATCTCCTTTCCTACTGCACTTTGCTTTATTTTTCTTTACTGAATCTCTAAATTCTGTATTTCTATTAAATTTTAATTTATTACATTCAATATCTATTTCAATAGTTTTATTATTTTCAATCAATAAATATAATCGTAATTTTTTATAGGAGTTATTATTAGTTTAACCTCGAAATATTTTGATTCAGATATTTTCTTATTCTCAACTATTTAGAAAAATGAATACAAATATTTATCTAATTTATCAGAAAAATATTTACACATTTATTCCAACTGTCAATTCAAGGTGTAAGGCGTGAGATTCCAGTGGAATTAGTTTTTAATTATTCAAATTAAATTTAATTAAATCTCATTTAGTTATTTAGCAAAATTTGAGGGTTTCCTTTTTCTTTTAAGTGTCTACCAATCACAACTTTTACATTCCTGTTACACTTCACTTTATTTAATTTTTATTAAATTTCAAATTTCGCATTTCAATTAAATTAAATTTAATTGGATTTACTCTGATTATTTTCAATCTAAAATATTAATTATCATTTTTGTAAATAGCAGTTATAATATTTATTAGCCTTTAAAAGTTTGATTCAGGTGTTTCCTTATTCTTAATCGTTCAAACTAGTAAGTAAATATTTGTCTAATTCATCCGACAAATGTTTATATATTAGTTTTTTTGTATTTTCTACGGTTTCAATGATAAATCAAGGAGTTAATTTTGGGATTCCAACAGGATTAGTTTTTCAATTTTCTTTGATTCTAACTTTTAATCAAGAAGAAAGTATGTGACTTAAGCGGGCCGCAATAAAAAAGTTACAAATGTGATTCTAGTGGGTCTTTTCGGCAGGTGTGATTGTTGTTAAAGTGCCAACTTTTTCAAAATAAGAAAATTTTTTGCCTCCTTAACCCATCTCAGGTCTATTCTATGTCTAAAATCACACTTTTCTAAAAAAATATATATGGTTGTTACAAAACATGAAGTTATTATAGCAATTTCCGTCAATATTGCCATGTGAAATCGTGAAAATAAATCAGCAAAATTAATTACTTAAATTTGACAACGCTGTTCATCCCTAAAAATTCAAATATTAACATATTGTTTCCAAATATAGCTACACCTTCAAAGGAAAGGTATATCTTCTTAAGCTATTCTGTGCTATATTTTTATAGTTTATTTTTACTAATTTTTTCCTCACGTTTCTTTCTTTTAAACTTGGTATCAAAACTACTCAAGTGCACATTGTAGCTTTTCCATTAAAACCGATTTCCTCACTTTCCCTAATTTTTAAAGACATTGCGTATAAATTTTACATTGCGTATAATTTTACATTGCGTATAATTTTACATTGCGTATACATTGCGTATAAATTTTTTGTACATTATCACTCAACCAATTCAAACAAAAGAGTATCAATTTTTAGTGTCCTTGATAATTTAAGGACATTCATTTCAAGACAATTATATCTATTTAATATCCATAAGTATTTTCAGACGGATACTCGTAAAATGATATTTTAAACAAACAAGACAAAGCAGAAATAAGAAAGAGAATTACAAAGGAGTCACCAACATTTTTTTCAGGCTTAATATTCTGGTGTTCCCAAATTTCACTTAAATCCAAACATCGTAAAATTAGCAAGTAGAGTGGTGAAAAAAAAAAACTTTCAAAAACTTTTTCAAGAAACTGTTTGGGCCAAACAATTTTCATTTTCGCAAGAGGTCTTTTATATAAAAAAACAAACTTTTTCAACATTCAAATTCAGCACAATTTTTAACATTTGAATCATAAAGAAACTTTTTGGGCCAAACAGTTTTCATTTTCGCAAGAGGTCTTAAAAAAAAAAAAAAAAAAAAAAAAAAAAAGTTTTTCAAAGTGAAGAGACCTTTTAGAACTTAAGACGAGCAGAAATTAAGTCCTATAATAGTTAAGACTTAAAACGACCAGAGATTACTATCAAAGAATAAATGAACCTGAAACCGAACAGAAATTATAGTGAATAATAACATCAAACATAAAGATAACAGAAACTGATATAGACGAGTAAAACAAATTCTAAAACGAATAGAAAATGAATACTCAAGTCAAACTTTAAACGAACAGAAGTTATCGCAAACAGCAGTTTCGCTACTGCTACCCCCCTCATAACCGTAAACCTTCTAAAGTCTATTGCATAATTTGTGTTATATTTAAAAGTATATGTATTTTGAACAGTGTGATTTAGTTTTTTCATAAGATCGACGAAAAATAAAACACTATTCAAGATAAGTGGAAAGAACTAATGAAAATAAATTGAGTATTTAATAGGCTATATAATGATATCAATTCCTGAACATCTCAGCAATTCAAGATTCAACATTTTGTTTAACAGTGTTTCTATTTTATTTTTCAATGTTATAAAAAAAAGTTTTATAACTATATTTTTAGGGGTACTAGAATTTTCAATTTCCAATTTAATGAGCCCCTTCCAAAGTTTCTATGGCCACCCCTTCTGTATGAAGTGGCTCTGAAAAGAAAATACGTGAATAATACATTGAAGGGTTATGGCTTTTTACTACAGGCAACGCTGAGCGTTGCCTCTGATAAGCAACATTAACAATGAGACATAGAACATACCAAGCAATGCCAAAATACATGCGATAAGGGCCAAAATAAAATCAGGTGATGTGGTAAGGGTGGCACCAAGCAATTGGAATTCACAATGAGGCCCTGTTAGTCCAGCAGGACATATACATTCGTATTCTCTTTCATCTTCGTAATTCACGCACGTGCCCCCATTTCTACAGGGAAAGGACTGACACTCGTCTATGTCGACACAAGTGGGACCAAATTGTTTTTGTCCATGGGGGCAGCTGAGAAGTAAAAATTAAACATGCATAAAAAAAATATAAAAAAGCCAGATAACAACAATAGGATTGACACGTGTACGGTTCTGGATCCCAAACATTAAAAGCTGCAAATAATAACGGTAAGACAATCAAACCTGCAACAGTAGACAACACGAAAACTCGGCTTTTCTTTAAAGTTTTAAACTTTTCACCTGTAATTTTATAAAATCCGTACAAGTTTACAGTGTGATTCGGCTAGATCCATCCCTGTCTAATGCCTTACTGTGCCAATAAAATGTCTAAAGCTAGCTATGTCATTAAAATGTCAAAAGTCTACTGTGTCAGTTTTCCTGGACAAGGGCCAGAACTCATAAAGGGGGAATTAAAGCCGATTGAAATTTATGTAGTCACAAGATCTGGGAATAAAAACGCAATGTTGTTCGTTCATTGAAATGTATATACTGTATGCGAAGCAAACAACAAGTTATCCAAGGGGGACACCTGAGAAATAAAAAACCAAGCATCCATAAAAAAATATAAAACCAGATAAAAAAAGCAGGGTTGCCATGTCTGTGGTTTAAGATTTTAGAACATTAAAAGTTGCAAATAATAATAGTGATGCAACAAAACCAGCAACAAAAGACAACAAAAAAAGCTCGCCAAGAAAAAGTTTACTGGAGAAAGGGGGAGGGAAAACCCTGAGCTATTTTGCATCGACAAATTCAACGAGAACGACGCAGCAATTATTTTAGCTATAAACTAAATTATTTATCGTCATCACTAGTAAGAATCAGCACACCTATCCCACGTAGGGACAAAATTTCCACAATTGATAAATAATAAAATTATATATAATAAAAACGTTATAACAATACCAATAATTTAATGATAAAAACGTTAAAGTCTGTGATAAATAATAAAAATGTACAAAATACAAAATTTAGAGCTTTGATAATTTTGAGAATACTTAAATGAACAAAGTGAAGAACTTTCAGACAAAATCCCAGCAAGATAAATCATACATGGATTTATTGATAAACACCATTGGAGAAAGTAACTGTTTCTATAACACATTTAATAACCGTAGCCTTTATTATTCAATGCAGCTTGAGAATAGAAAAGTAGCATCGAAATCCAGTAAAATTCATTAGCCTGATTTTCAGTGAATTAAAATCAGTAGATAGGAAATGCTTTGCACTGCTCGTTATTCTATTAATCTTCGAAATGATATTAACGTGATAAATTATAAGAAATTCCAATTATCTATTAAAAATATCTGCAGATAGGATTATTAGCTAACAATTTTTATTTAAATTCCAGATAATTATTATAAACAAAGAAAATTCAAAAATAAATAAACCAAAACTTTTATTTTATATAACCTTCAAAGAATTTTATGGTTTTAGCCAAAGAGCATTGGCGACATATAAGAATGCAAACTGGTCTAAAAAAAACAAACAAAACAACAACCATCATCGCTGTCTAGCGTTTGGCATTTCTTCCCTTTTTTCTTAAAGGTTCGTAATTGTGTTTTTGCAACACAAACACACTTATTGTGCAACACAGCGCAACATACTTATTGTTGCACTAATTGTGCCTTATTATTACACTGAAAAACATGCCAAAAAATGCCCGACACTAGATCGTGACTCTGAGGAGCTTACAGTTACACAAATTCGCAAGTAATGTCTGAATTTCAGATGCCAGGTGAGGCGGAAAACGCCCAGTCCTGCTGCAAGAAGAAGAAGCACCAACACTAGATTTAGATGACGATGATGACTTTTGTTTTATCGAGACTGGCGCCAGTTTCCAGCCTTCAAGTTACTTATACTCTTTTGTTTTAGTTGCATTTGGAATAAAGACGAACAGTATAAAAGAAGAATAAACGAACTTATATCAACATAAAAGGATTTGTAAAGGAAGTGCCGTTTTTTTTCAGTTTTCGCCGAGCTTTCTCACCTATGTATTGTTCAGTATCAGTATCAATATCATTAGTATCAGGTAAGTAATTGCGTTCCGGAGAAAGTTTTTTCGGTACTTTAGAAAAAATTATAGAGCTAATTGCACGAAACTTTCAGGGATCAGGGATTAAGGGTTAAATACTGAATTCCAGAAGATTTCTAACTAATCTTTCAAATATTAAAGGGATTTGTTCTATCGTCTTAATCTTATTCATATAATTCAATCAAAAACGTGAATTTTCAGATTCCTACCAGTGATGATGCAACTTTAGGCGAATGAAACAAAACCTGCATGCTAATTAAAAAAAAGTGGTAACTGATCTCTGAGACATTGTACCACACCAGTAATTCAGCTCGAACATTAAATCCAGGGAATCTAAAAAAATCTTAAAATGTTAATGAGAATATGTCTGAAAAAGTTAATTTTTGCCCACTCATCTTAACCAAAAACATGCATTTTTTTTTTAAGATTCCTAATAGCAATGGTGATAAAATTTTGGTGATTAAAATGCCAGGACAGCATCAACAGTTGCATAATTATTAAAAAAAAAACAATGGTAACAGATAACTGAGACTTTAAAACACGCCATGAATCAGGTCAAACATTAAATCCAAGAAATCTCAAAAAGTCATTAACGAAGACTTGTGCGAAAAAAGTGTATTTTTTGAATCCTAATAGCCAGAAACGTGCTTCGCGATTTTATTGTTTTACAACGGCATCAGCAGCTACATGCTAATTTTAAAGACCCTGGCAACTAGTCTTTGAGACCTCAAAACGTCAGGAATCAGACGAAATATCAAATCAAGGGAATCTCTGAAAGTCTTGAAAATATTAAAGAAAATTTGCCCGGAAAGTTATTTTTCACCCTGTCATCTCAACAAAAAATGTGCATAATTTCAGATTCTTAATAGTGATGACGGCAAACTTCAGGTTTGACGGCAAACTTAACAAAACGACACCAGCAACACCTGCATGCCATTAAAAAAACGTTGGCAACATTACGCCATTTACGCCATTGTACATACCAAGAATGACAAGGAGGCACACAAGGATAGCTGCCAGAGCTCCCATACTGAGTCTGACAATTCTACCTTGTTGAAGAAGTTCACAATGGTCCCCTAGGTAGCCCTCCGGGCAGGCACATACATAAAATGGCTCCCGATTGAGGCAAACACCTCCATTTAAACATGGAGAATTTATGCATTCATCTCGGTCAATACAACCCCGTCCGTCTAGCGTTCGTATCCGTGAGTCCCCGCAGCTTGAAAAAGTAAAGGAAAATGTTTATATAATAGATAAAATAAAGACTATACAATAGACGAAAATATGGCAATAAATATAAAAAAAAAACATAGAAGAAGACAGGATATAATAGATACAAATAGACTGATATAAATATAAGAATGATTCTAGGCCTTTTAGAGCCATAAAAGTTATTATCCTATTATGGAATTTTATCTTTGCCAGCTTTAAACAGGACAAGAATAAACTACAGTATTAGAGAATAGAGCACTACACAGAAAATAAGAAAGACCAAACAACACCGAAAAAATAAACAATCACAAAAAAAAAACAATGAATTGTTTATTTTATTTTTTTTTGATATATCGAAAATATTCCGAAACAGAATTGTTTGGGAAAACCCCCTGAGAAGATTACTTTAAAATCCAGATTTTTTCAGAAATTGATACTTTTCCATTTGAAATTTGAACGCGTATGAATTCGCTATCTCCATTTAATTACGAAGGGGGTGGTGCTCACATCCCCCCTTTTTTTATAGAGAATATAGACAACTGGCAAAAGGAAGGAAGAGCAGTAAAAAAATTTCTGGAAACTATTTTTATGAAAAGTAGATGGCTAGAGTTTATGCAGGGATGCCAATTGCTCCCCTCCTAGACATAGAAAAATATCCTTTATGGTATTTTCATTTTAAAAAAAATTTAAAAAGATCCTTGCCTCACCCAATTTTTCAAATCCCCCCCCCCCAATTTTTAAACAATGAATGTTGGTGTTTTCTTAAAAAAAATTAAAAATGATCCTTGCCTCCCCCAAAAGTTTTCGTTAATTGGCGCCCCTGGTGTATATACTATATACATATTGTAAAAAAAATATTTGCTATAAAGGTAATCGATGCATAAAAGCATAGTCTTAATAAGCAAACATATTTTATAATTATTATGAAGTGAAGAAATAAATAAAATAATTGTTTATTTAACCACTTTCTTCGTTACGTCTATTACGTAATACTATGGCTCAGTCTCATTAAGCTCTATTTAGCAACAGTCGTCACTATATAAACTGAGTAATTAAATAAAGCAATTCATCTGTTCTCATGTTTGTGTCAGATTTGACCTCATCACATTTTCTAAGTAAAATTTAAGTAAAAGTAAAATCTATAAAATCTTTACTAGATTGCAGCGGTAGTTGTAACCTAGTAAAGAACGAACTAAACTTTTCGACTGTTCCAGTCTTTTACCTCAACAATCTAGGTTACCAGGACGTCAACTTTTTTAATTTTTTTTCCGTTTAAATTTTTTTGTTATTTTATTTATTGATCTTTTTCTATTTTTATTTCATCCGAGACTCATATTTTGAACTCATCTGCAGCTACACACAGCAGAACCAACGCAAGGACCTTAGCAGTCAAGACGCGTCGCTAATCTAATACATACATGCATATATTAGGGCAAAGGCTCTTCGCTAAGTGAGAGCATTGACTTTTTAATATTTTTCAGAACAATTTTAGGATTTGTATTGTTACCTTTTTACAGTTATTTATGGTTACCATTATTATTTTTATTGTTAGTAGTTACAAACAGAAACAATTAAAACGCAATTGTTCACTTATATCTGTACTTAATTTATATTTTCCTCTGTCGCCAATACGGGCTAATTATTCAAAATCGTCTTGATTGACTCAGTCTATTTCATAATTGTTCATAGTTGTTGTACTATGTTGTTGTTGTTACATAGTACAACTATGTTACACATAGTTGTACTATGTGTAACAACACATAGTTGTTGTTTCTGTTGTAATCTTTGAGTATGTTATCTTTCTGTTTCCACTTTTCGTACTATTTTGTATACTATTTAAGAAGTTGTTGCTTTTGTTGTTATTATTTTTTTTTCTTTAGTATATTATCTTTTTGTTTCCTCTTTTCGCATTTTTGTATACTCTGTCATTGTACATATATTGTATACGACGGGTTTTCAATATATATTATTATTATAAGGAAATACACATGGGACAAAATTATGTTTAGAGACTGACACATATTCAACTTTTGAAAAATCGTCACACATCCACAGGTGGTTAAATAATATAATCTCAATTAATAAAAATATAAAAATAGTAAAAATATAATCCCAAATAATAAAATTCCAAATGTTAACCGCTTCATTTCCCACCACCATTGTATTTTTAAATTTGTATGCTGGAGGTTACAATGAGACATGAGGGTCTCAGGAGAGTGAACCTAAGAAATTTTTCGGGAAAGTTTTACAAAGGAAACTTATATCAGCTACCTATTATTTACACAGAAATTTGACTTTGAATAAAAACCTCCCTTAACCTCGACGCGAAAGCCCAATAGTTAAGTCAGAAACTTTTCGTCTTCTACACTTTCTAAGATATAATATCCACGGGGAATAAATACAGAAAAGGTACAAAGAAGGGGGACTGTTAAGGGGGATAAGTGATTTTAAGGCAGGATGGACAGCTTCCCCTCCCAGAAAAAAACCGCAAAAAAAACGCCAGTGGCGCACATCAACACTTGAGATTCTGTCAGAGTATCGAATCCTCACGATTTTTCGTAGACAGCGGTTTCATTTTTATCACGCGGTTTCATTAAAGCAGATTCGACGATTTGACGATGAAAAAAAATCAATATTTGGAAAATCACTATTTTACAATTTCCCCGAAATAATGAGAAAAGCAGATACCAAGTTTTGGTAGAGGGTAGTCAATATGCACTTTAACTTTTGTGCGTCTGAGGTTATAGGTCACATTGGAGATTAAGATCTCAGAAAAGTTTTTTAGAATAATTTCCGAGACTAACTTGACAAAGCATGACAAGATTAGAAAAAGATATGCATAAAGAAGGAAAAAATAAATAAAAAGGACCAGGATAGTTCCAGTCAATGAAAATGAAAAATGATGCAAATATGTCAGCCGGGACCTCAGCTCATCCGTCCTTAGTGCAAAAATAGGTCAAATGATACCATATCTGGTAAGCGACTAGCTTTAAAAAGAATATTAAATATGATTTAGCTCCTTGAGCTGTCATTCAATATTGTTTTTTTTTTCAGTTACCCTTTCACCGTTACATGGTGTTACGGTATAGCCGTCTCTTGTGTTTTAGTCGTTGTTTTTTACGGTTTATATTGTTTTATATATAATTTTCATTTTTTTTATACGATCTTGTTAAAATTTAGGTTAGTTTAGTAAAGCCTGTTTATTTAAATATTTGGTTTAATTAACGATTTATTTTATCAATAAAATAATGCTTAAAGCGTGTTCAAATCAGTGACAAAGATGGCTGACAAATTAGATTAAACGCCAGGGATAAATTTCTTTAATGTTTCCTCCGCTATTTGTTGGTTAGACTTGATTAAACTGGCATCACACTGCTTCATAGTATTGTATAATATAGCATTGAGTATTGTATAATTCCGAATAAAAAATATTCGAACATCTTAAATTGTCACTCAATATCGGATTTTTGTTGAGTTACCCTTCAACCGTTGCATGCAGAAGGTCTTTGATTTTATTGGCTATTTTTTACGATTTGTTTTCATTTATTTTAGTAGTTGTTTTTAAGGTTTGTTTTTATTTTTCTGATTCTGACGACAGCTGAGCAGAGATTTCGGCCGAAATATTTGCAAGATATTTTCGTTTTCAGTTCGAACTATCCTCGCTTTTTTTTCTTTTTTGCACATATCTTTTTCTCATCTTGTTAAAATTTCATAAAAATAAGATAAGCGTGTATTGCACATGTGTACTTTTCTTTTTGTGAGTGTTAGGCAAGGGCGTATCTAGGGGGCAGGGTTGACCCCCTCCCCCAGAAACGTGTGTCCGACTCAACAAAACATAACAAAAAAGAATATAAATACATTTTTTATGTGCTTTTAAAAGTTTTTTTGTACCCCCCCCCCCAAACAAAAATCCTGGTTACAGCCCTGATCTGAGGTTACGAGAAAATTAAATTTTAAAATCACGGCTTACCTGCATTCATACCCCATCCATAAATCTATACACTCGAAAGGTGGGTCGCACGTAACACTGGCGCATGGGTTGTTAGAAGGACAACCTTTGCGTATATTATGTGATAATGTGGCTTGGCCCCATTGAGTTCCATTTAACGCAGGAGGTAAGGGTAGAACTTTGCCCTCTAATCGAATGTCATCCAAACATCCTGAAAGAAATAACAATCTGAAAACAATAGTTTTGCGTTTCAATAAGCAGTACAGAAGAACATTTTTTGACAAAATGTTGAAGAAACTTCTATCCAATATTTTTGATAATATCAAAAGTTATACCAATCACTTTCCCAATAGCATTGACAAGGCTGCTAATTAAAGAACGAAAAGATGAAAAAATACATTTTAATATCAAAAAAAAAAAATAAAAAAAAAAAAAAAATCACGACGGTAAAATTTTATTATAATACATTATCTAATATAACACGAGATTTAAACAAAAAATATTTAAAGAAATTAAACGATAATACTACATTTTTACATGACGTACAAGACAAAATTTACTTTCGACATCTTTTTGATAATATCAAAATAAAAAGGGGTAGTGCTTATTAATATCAGGAGAAATTCTATACGGGGATTAGCAAGCAAACAAAATGATTTTATTAATTTTTCGCTTAAATATATTTCCCCTATTAGACGAGCAATAATTCTAAATATATCTGTGAATTGATTCTTGAAAACGGCACTATATTCGTTTCTGAAAAATTGACATACTACCATTGTTCCGGTGTGAAAAGACAGGTCACAACTTTGGGAAAATTAGTTTCCCGCTCCCAGTACCCTTAATATTTTTCATTAACCGTCTGCTAACTGAAGTTAGAAACCCCTGAACGTTGAAACCCTTGAGCATAAATAGGAGTTTCAAAACACAATTTGTTTGTTAAAAAATCCGTTGATTCCGCTTTCAGAGAAAGACAATGCCTCTTGATAGCTGCGAAGTGAACCTTAATTACTTGGTTACTTAATTACTGATAGCTATTACTTCTAATTATTTCTTAATTACTTTGCGTTAAATGCTACGCATTCGGGCAGAAAAGTTACAATAATGATTTGAATACCATAGGTCAGAGCTTCGCTAGGTGATTATTGTTTAATAAAATGTTTCGTAATAAGACAATAGTTCTTTTCCTGATGTGAGGAAAACGTTCTAGAGAGGTTACAACTTCGACAAAATTCGTTTAAGACCTTAAATTCTAGTCCATTTTTTAAGTTAAAATCATCTTGGTGGACTGTGATGAAAAAGTTGAGAGCCATGACAAATAAAAAAAAAAGTCAAGACAGATAGTCTGAGAGAGACGCAAAGCTGGCATAAGCCTTTTTCAGAATTGTATAAAATAATGTCATTTCAGTTGTTGATATATAGTCTATCATCCGTTCATCCTAGGGCAGAACTAAGGTTGATGGGCATGTAGTAAGGAAAATTCAAACAGTCTATCAGTTTTATGAGCCATTTGAAGGCTTGGAGACCCCAAATAAAATGTTTTCCAAAATTTATGACTGAGCATGTCCTCAGGACATGACTGAGATTGCTCATATTTTATGAGCTTTGTCTACTAGGAAAGCCCATTGGAATTGCAGGTCTTAAATGAATTGAAGGAACAACATTTTTCATGTGAATCACATTAAACCACCCAGACGGCCAATACCCCAATGGTTTTATTCTCTATAGCGAATTATAATATTCTCTATATATTCTCTATATATTCTCTATTCTCTATATATTCTCTATAGCGAATTATAATATTCTCTATATATTCTCTATTCTCTATATATTCTCTATTCTCTATATATTCTCTATAGCGAATATTAATGGAACAGCCAATTGCATTTAAAACGTCTTGCAATTCAATTATTTTCATAAAAAAACACTAAGAAATAGAATAAAATAATTTTCAATTCACGTTCAAAAAAAAAAAAAATGTAGATCATTATGACACTACTGAATAAATTTCAGCTTATTTAAAAAAAAAAATAATTTCTTAGACCTTTCTATTTACAGAATTAAACAAATGAGAATATAAAAAAAAATGGGTACAATATTATATATAAGACAGAGCACAAAACATATTTTGATTTTTTTAAAAGCAAAAAACTCAAGCAAATATGATGTATTTTTAATTAACAGTTACAATATTTGACTACCAAGAATCCAAACAAATTAAACGCAAAGTTTAGATTTTGAACAATTAGGCTGATCGAAATTAAATGGAGATGAATGGTGCACATAGCAAATTGGGTCAAATGGAGACAAATGGCACATAAAAGCAAACTGGAGACAAATCACACCAATCATGATTGCAGCTATCGCTGCAACGTAGCAAAGAACGAACCACGGCCCATAGTGCCCCGATAATTACAAACCCCATTTTAATAAAAACTGATTGGCGAGAAAAAATTGCCCTATGTAGCTGATTCAGGAATAGTAACTATTATCCTGATTAGTATTAATAGTAAAATATTATTTCCGAAACATATTTATGAGAATTTCGAAAAATATTTTTAAACCCCTAAAAGAATGGCGCCGGATCGAAACAAAAAGTGTACCATTAGAATCACTATGGCCGAAAAGGATATAGAGGAAAGTTACAGCTCCCTGGCTTTAACAACAAGGAAAGTCACTTTTTGCACGGATACGTCAGGGTAGCAGGGATACATCTTCGTTTTTTTTCCCTCGAAACTTCATAGAGAGCTATTTAAGGACTCATTTGAAAGGAAATTGCTATATCTAGCACCTTTTGTAATTAGCTAAACATAGTATTTAAGTAAAATATATAATAATGAACCGGAGCAACACAGATAAAAATTGCGTCATTTAGGGGCTTCTAGGGTATCATTTATCGTTACGACGATGTCGATAACCTTATATGGTGAATAAGATTCCAAGTTCATGTGAATGATAACAACAATGCAAACAGGAGTGAGTACAATAACAGACCAAGGTGCAATAATAATCAACAATGTCACACTGATTAAGCACAAATCAACGTGCATAAATCATGTACACAAGTCAACTATGAATTATTAAGCTAAAAAAACTCGAGTCAATATGATATATTTTTAGTTTCCTTTTTTAGATATCTGACTGCCGAGAATCAAAACGTAATAAGTGCAAACGTAATATTTAGGTTTTGAACAATAAGGCTGACTGAGCCTAATAAGTTAAATGGAGAATAATGGCACGCATAGTATGTTAAATATAATGGAGATTTACAGTGCATAGTGCATAGTGCACAATGCATAGAGTCAAACTGGATAAAACTAACACATACAGTATGATGAACCAGAGCAACATGAATCAAAACAAACACATATAAAGAGTTTTTAAGGCAACATCGATTGTTACGACAGGGCCAATAGCCCTGTACAGTGTATCAAATTCTAAAGTTATGATTTACACACTGTTGCTTGGTTTTAGATAGCGTCTTAAAAAAAATAAGCTGCACTACATAGTACATCAGAACGTTAAAGAACGTTAACGTTAAAGTTGCTTAGATGCAACTTTATTGCCCAAAGCCCCATACCAACCTAGTCAGAGATGGGCAGCTGCATGCGTATTTTCTAATTCTGAAAGAAATGAATTATTCAGACAACGCAGGTCATCGTTATCGTCATCACACCTTACGGTCATGACGATGACCGATCGTCATGACATCGTCATGACATGACACTGATCGGTCACGATGATGACCGATCACACATCGGTCATCGTCATCTCCAAAACACCTTACGTGTTTTG
Source organism: Artemia sp. Qi Xiang Cuo (assembly GCF_049724085.1). NCBI lineage: Eukaryota > Metazoa > Arthropoda > Branchiopoda > Anostraca > Artemiidae > Artemia > Artemia sp. Qi Xiang Cuo. Next base: position 4,394,653 of record NC_142807.1, read on the forward strand.
GAGTTTACCTTGCCTCCGACATCACACTAGTTGCCACTAAAAAGTGGGTGTGAAAATCCAGTTGCTTTAAAATAAGGGCACGGAACGTCCATACAGGGGCACCAGTTGAGGGGGTGCTAGGGAATTCCCCTATAGAATTTACCCCCCCCCCCCCTAGATAAAAAAATCGCAAAAATACAATAAAATTGACCTACCTAGATTTTTAGAAATACGCCCCCACCCTATATTTTTGTGAGTTGGGGCCCCCACCCTCCAACACCGGGTTCTGTTGATATAGGTAATTAACAATTAGGGTTCTTGAATAATTTTATTGGGATCCTTTTCTACTAATGAACATTCAGAAAGTAAGCAATTAGTTGGTAATGCAATGAATTGGACAATGAAGGAATAAATTATTGTTACTTAAATAATTATACCTTTATGGAAATCTGCATAGACCTCATACGACCGAACGCCAGTATATTCAGCTTTACCACCAGCATAAACCCCTTCTTGTTTATCCACCTGCATCCACTGATGACCACCAAAAGCAAATGTTTCGTTATATCTCCGACCTTCACCGCCATCTAACTCAATCATTGCAGAAGAACCATGACGATTAACTTTAACACTATGCCACTGTCCGTCATTCACATTGACTGCAGACAGCCATAAGCTTCTTTCTTCGGTTCGAAGGGAGTTGAGATTATACCGAAAGCGAAGTCGACTGTCACGAATCTAAAATAAATTTGAAATTGTAAATGAATGTTAGCCAGAGGAATGAAACGTTAAAAAAAAGACGTTATTCGTCGCTACTATGCTATCCCGCTTGGTAGATTTATCATTTATTCGAATCTATAAATCAAGCTGTTGAATTACTTGAAGCTGTAAATGAACGTTACAAGAGGAAGGAATACGTGGCAAAAAAGACGTTAATTCGTCGCTCCTATGTCATCACGCTTGGTAGATGCATTATTTATTTGAAGCTGTAAATTAAGCTGTTGAATTATTTGAAGGAGGAAATGAAAGTTGGCAAGAGGAAGGGAACAAGAGGAGGGGAAGATGTCTCTAAAGAGATGCCAATTCGTCGTTACTAAGCTATTAGCATATGTAAATGTTCTTACTTTACTTGTACTTGGATAAGGACACAAGCTATGTAGCCCTCCCTGGCGACAGGATCTGGCAGACTGTTGAATTCCACAGGTTATGGTCTTGGGTTAATGGGGCGATAATTTCAAGCCATGAAGGGTCCCATCTGCCACCATGTCTCTGGAATCTGCCAATTGACTCAAGATCAGATTTGACGGCGTTAAGCCAAGTTTTGGCTTGTCCTCCATGTCGTTTCCTCCAATCAGGTGCTGGTTTGCAGCGTGGGCTTTGATTCGTGAAAGTTTCGGCTGGTCTTCGACAAACATGGCCGAACGAAAGTTTTGCCAGAAAATCGAAAAAAGCTTTTATTTGTAAATGTATCATTTATTTGATGCTTAGATATTTAGATTTTGTCCATATTTGGAAGTCCAAAATTTCTGCTGCTCCATAGAAGAAAATTATGGAGTTTTCTTATTTTTTAAGCTAAAATAAACATTTTTCTTCATCATAATGTAACATCAAATCAAGAATTATCAAAACTGAAATACATATTAAAATAATAATAAAAAAAACAAAATACTTTTTACCGTTAAATTTTTGTTATTTCTTCTTCTTCACACTTGACTGAAAATGACACTCCTGTTCTATGAAATGTGTTAAATTTGTTTATGAACTTTCCCTCACAGGCCATCCCTAACCTCAAGTCAAAAGTCCTAAGCTAGAGAAAAAGGGACCAACATAGAAATGGCTAAAACTTCATAACCATAAAACTTCAAAAAGTTAAGAGAGCGTAAATTACAGAACAAGATTCCCCAAGAGCTGAAGTCCAGCCGCTGACACCCATTTAAGTTTCCACTAATTCCACACGATTGAAAGTTTAAGTTTCTTATCAATACCTTTAGATTTTTAACGTAATCGACTTGTGTTAACTGGCCATTAGGTCAGCCATTATTTAACTGAGTAGTAGCCACTTGCAACCTCCCGTTCACCTTTTTGCCGCCTTACCAGCATGGAGAGTTCTGTACGAACACGGAGAAAGACTTTGTTTTTTAGTTTGCACTGATTAAATGCAGGTCGTTTTAATTATGTACTTTGTATCCTTTACCCCATTTCCAGTCAGAGAAATAGATAATACAGGATTACAATTGGTGTATATACAGCGAGGTTGAATCCCTAGTTTTGACATTCTTCAGCAGGAAGAATACCAGAGACCATATCGGAGTTTAAAAGGGTTTCACCTCCAGGTATAATTTCTACACGCTTAAGGGGCGGTTTTCACGGCTTAGAAAGCAGATCTGGAATCACTTTTCCTGTGTTTCTGTAGATAAAAATGGACGGGAACAACTTTCCATTCGGGTTTTCGTGACTTGAAAACGCTTCTCTTTGGGAAAGTGAATCCAGACAGGTCGTGGAAACCACATTTCTGGCGTAATTTTGAAACAGGACGAAGAACATGGCTACATTTGGGAAAGGAATTTTTTGTGTCAGAAATGAAGTGGGCCAGTTCCTGATCCACAGTACAAGTAAGCTAGGTAGTGGTCCTGAAACCTGTTCCTCTAAAGTTCGTAATCCAAACGTCGTCTTCGCTTTCCACCTTTCCATTTTTTGCTTTCCAGTTTCGAGACGTGCGACCGAGGATGAAAGAATTTCGGGAAAACCACCCATAAACCTACGTTACCTTGTCCCTCCACTGATAAAAATGTCTGGCAGGGTGCTGGACAGTCCCAAATTGGAGATAAGTAGCCTACTGTTGCTTATTCTGCCAACAAACAGGTATACATCCACCACGTATCTAACAAAGATCGTAGCAACAACCTTGTATTAAAGAGTCAATGGTAATAGAGATGCACAACTAAATACAGTGTTAACGGCTCCAGCAAATAAATGGTAATAAATGTACCCATGCTGAGAGCTTGGAAAAAAGTGTAAGGTGGTGACTAAAATCCGAGACTTGAATTATTATGAGATAGGTATGACCATTTTTTAGAAAAACAATTACATGCCTTACCTCAGCACCACCATATCTTACCAAAAGATGGTTCAGTGACTACCCGAACCAAGTCAAAGTTGAAATTTAACCACGTTAAATTTTGAACAAATCGGCTTAGAAACTCGTTCGTTCCCTTTTTTGTGGAAGTGTATAACAAGTCAGTATGATTTAATATATGTGTTTTACTGTTTTGTTTTTGTAAAGAATAGGTAAATTAGCCTTGTGACAGAGTGTACGTCTAAATAAACCCAAGTCTAAAACCTATACTTTGTGTTGCAAATTAATATAGCCTCTAGGCCGTCAATGGCCTAAGCTTACCTCTAGGATTCCATACTCTCTTGTATGCTGGTCACTAACCCTGAACAACTCCCCATATTCTTCTCTCGTTCTAAATCGCAGTTGAATAGAAGTTGTGAAGCGATCTGGCTCAAATGACAGTGCATACTTTACATAACTCTGAGGGTTGAACATAGCTGGTACAGTTTCAACATTACAGTAGAGTCCTGTCCAACCTGGCTTACATTCACATCGTGGCTCAGCAGCTGGACCGACGCAAACTCCATGTTCACCACAGCCATACCAGGGTGCAACACTTTTTCCATTTCCACCGACGGTGTATGTGCCACCGCCAATATCCTTAGCACCAGAACAATTGTCGTCAAGATAGTGGCATCCACCGGCACTCCCACTTGTAATTCCAGGCTCTGCTAAGTCATACATCTGAAAGAAACGGTTCTCTATTATTAAACTAGAAAAATTTAACAAAGTAAAACTAGTAATTATTAACACTAAGTGATACTATAACTAAAGCTGAATTATTAAGGTAATTAGTAACTAGAAACAAAACTAATTATTAAACTAATTGTCTAGAAATTATATAAATTATTGAGCAATTAAGACTAAAAATTATCAAACTAAAAAAAATTAAGAATAACTGAACTAGAATTAAACTGGGAAAATATTAAACTAAAAACACTGATATAAAAATATACCAAATTATATTGTCTTCTTTCAAGTCCTGTGGTCAACTAAGAGAAAAATACATTATAGCTGATTTCTGAGGCCCCGTGTTACAAAAGGAGAAAACCTGGCAAAAAAACAAAGAAGAATAAGAAAATAACCAAAACCAGTGAAAAAAGAGAATAAAAATGACAAATATTTCGATAGAGACCTCTCCTCAACTTTTCTCGGCGCAGAATAAAGAATAAAACCAAAAATACAGATGAAAGCCAACAGAACAATATAAAAAGACCAACCCAAAAAAATAACATATTTTATTTTCTATTTATTTCTTTTGTTTATATTCCACAAATAAAAACTAGAACGTGTTCTCTTTTTGTCATTATTAGCCAGCGTAATCTCAGAATTTAGCTATACTGTGATTTCTTCTTAGTTGACCACAGGACTTGAAAGAAGACAAAATTAGTTGGTATATTTTTACATTAATATTTCTAGTTTAATACTTCTTTTAATCTAATAACTTTTAACTAATAGTTAACATAATTACTTTAATACCCTTATTATTATTTTTTTCGTTACATTTTCTCGTTTTGTGAAGTAAATCTTAAAAAGCAAAATAAAATAAGTTCTACATTTTTTTTCAACAGCGTTATTCAGCTTGTGTGTTTACGCAGCGGGCAGATCGGACCTCACAGGACCCGATCTACCGCTAGCCAATTTGTAGGCTTCATAAGATATGAACTACAGTTGTCTTGCTTTAAAGTCGATTAGGGTTTTTAGTCATTCACTTTAAAATTAATCTGATTTAATGTCTGGTTAATTGCTTATACCTGCGTTTTAGTTCCTATTATTAATCAATTTTTTTATTTTGATAAGAGAATGCTTTTTTTGAAAATGACTATTATAAGCTATGCCATCCTATTTTAGCTCAGCAAGTAATTCTAGAATATCAAGATAAATAACGCTACTAAAACTGTATGCTGATATTTGTTTGTCAACGTTTAACCAGTGTATTCGCTTTTCGCTGCGTGAAGGTCTATTCAGATCAGATGATGAGCATCTTGAAACATTATGTACCCTACGTCATCACATGTACCCTACGTCATTAGTCAGTCATAGTACCATTATGTACCCTACGTCATTATGTATCTACGTCAAATATGTCTATCTACGTTCTTTTACGTCTTTCACTGTCAACATGGCAAAAGCAGTAGGATCGTTATGATTCTGGATAGACTGTTTTTCTACATTATGATAATAACTAGTTTTTATTTTTTTTATCTTAATAATATGAAATATGCGAGTTTTTTTGTTTTTCTTTTGTTCTTTTGTCTTTGTATAGATTTTCACGGGGTAGGTCTGCTTGATATGATTTTTTGTGAATACTGGTCTTTAATAAAAATGAATTTCTCTCTGTTTTATTAATATGTTGTTTAATTTAGTTTACTTTTTTTTGTTGATAAAGGCTTCCGGACTAAAAGTCGAAATATCACGACCTTTTTTGTCATTGAATTTTTTTCTATTTTTTCCATTGTCTTGTTTAAAATATTATATCCGTTTTTTCAATATTTTAAAAATTTTGATTTGTAAATGGAAAGCCAATATGGTTCAAGAAATTATTCAAAGGGAACCTCTTTTTTCAAATAAGAAGTCAATACAATTTTCTACATAAAATCACATAAAATCAAAATTTTGTTCTTTTTTGAACTTGTACAGACTCTTTCTTGAACTTGTATAAAATAAAAAAAAACCTCTACATAAAATCAAAAAAGAGGAATATTTTCCAATGAATGCTAAAAGCAGCTTACTTTACTATTGTGAACTATGTTCTTAATGCATCCATCAAAACCTTTTCCATAGACAACCTGACTCCATCTAAAGGGTGTAGGGTCGAGTGGAGCGTGAGCCAAACCTCCAACTTGCAGCGGAGTATTGAGGTTCAGATATTCATTATATGGAGTTATAGCTCCTTTTGATTCGCAGTTAGAAGTATTGAAGCTAGCTGGAGTTCCATCTTCAGGCTCATAAACTGCTGCCGTTCGACAATGGTCAACTATCATTCGCACATTCTAAAAATACAAACAATTATTTCGTCGAATTTCAAGTGATCAATCCAACCTAGTGTTATTACTTAATTTGATTCTATCTTTTATTTTCTTTCGACTTTATTCTTGCATAAATTCATTGTTTTATTTCCAAATATCCAGGCTTTATCGAGTCAAATTTACAAAAAAAAACACAAGTTGTAAGATTTAGCTTTCAAAAGAGAACTGAAACAGTTCTCATGATGTTCCAGTGCCCCAATAGTGACAAAGAAGAAAATCAGCAGAAAAAAGGGAATATCAGTGGTGCCCATGCAAAAAAGTGATTTACCGTCTTGTTCGAGGAGGGGTCCTGTATAAAGTTTCGATAATTGCGATGCAAAGGGTATACTTTTTGGTTATCTACGACGCCATTTTCAAATCAAATGCAACTGAATGACGCAATACCCGGGGCTGTAGGAATAGCGTGTAGTTCAACTGCGGTTTCTAGTCTAGCCCCTTCTGAAGCCTATTGCTGATTCTAGGTGGGAGCAAAGGGCTAGCTAAGCCTGGAAATTTCCACGGCGGTGATGGCATCCAGGCAATGAGGCTTGACCCTCCGTCCCAAGGCAGCATAGGAAATCCGGTAGCGCACCTCAAAGTGGTGAAGGGTGTAAACATCACTGAGCTCCACGCCAAGCTAGGTGATAGCCAACGCGCTTCGGGTGACCGCAAGACTGGGGACCTTGTGGTGTACCTTATCCCCAAGAAACGCTCAATGACGATGACAAATATGATGATGAAAAGTTTGGCTACGGCATCCTCGGTATTATGCGATGCGACTAGAAAGGCGATTTCGTCGAAAAGTATGCTAGCTACCGTCCTATCAAGAAGACAAGTCCTGAATATCGGCTGCTGGAACCTGTGCTCGATTAAATGTTCATTGACACAAGCTTTTGTAGCTGATGAATTTTATCTTTATAACCTTGATATTCTGTGCGTTTCTGAGACACGACTAAATGGACGTAACATCTTGACCCTTGAATCCTCGGCTGGGAAGGTGGTCTCTTTTTATAACACGAGACCATTAGATGGATCTGGCCGAGCAGGTGTAGGCATGCTGTTGTCCCCCAAAGCAGTCACTGGGCTCATCAAATATGAGCCTGTGACTGAGAGAATCGTACGGGCAAGAATTAAACAATCTGACTATCCTTAGCGTTTACGCCCCAATAAGAGATGCAACTGAACAGCAAAAAAATCAGTTTTACCGTGACCTGCAGAAAGTTATTGATAAGATTTCCCGGAAAGATATCCTCCTAATTGCAGGCGACTTCAATGCCAGAATCGGCGGAAAGCTGAATAACTCGGAACAGGCGATAGGCAAGCACGGCCTCGGAGACAGGTGCACAAATGTAAACAGGCTTCTGTTGTTCGCAATGCAGAACAATCTCTCTGTGGCTAACACCTGGTTTAGGCACAAGCCGTGTCATACGTATACATTGGAATCCCGCGATGGAAGAGTAAAGGCCCAAATAGATTATCTACTTGTATCCCGATAATGGAAATCCATGGTATTGGACTCGAGAGCGTACAGAGGTGCTGACACGGGATCGAAAAATGGATCTGATCACTTCTTGCTGAAGACAAGGCTAAAGTACAGACTTATCAAGGAAAACTACTATGCCGAAGCAGAAAATAGACGTGTCGAAGCTGAAAGTAGATGAGTACCGAGGAGCATTTGTCCTTGTCAAACCGATTCGTTGTCCTTCAAGATGACACCGAGGAGGCAACCCCGACTGATCAGTGCCCCAACTGCCCCAAGATAAAGATTGAGAAGAATTGGAGAAAATTCAAGGACCACATCAATGAAGCTGCCTCAAACATACTTGGGTTTGTCAAGCGTAAAACCAAGAAATGGATCTAAAAAAGGACACTCAAACTCTCTGCCAAGAAAAAAGAAATGACCAACAAGAAGTCCCCCACATACAAAATACTACGACAAGAATGTCACAAATCGGCAAGAGCTGACAAAAAAGCCTACTGGTCTAATGTTGCCAGTGATATGGAAAGAGCCGCATCACGGAACGATACGCGAAAACTCTATCAGATAATTGGATAATGTATTGGGAAGAAGAAGCAAACTACCATCCCCTTGCTTAAGGCGAAGCATGGGAAAATACTCACAAGCAGCGAGGAGCGTATCGAAAGATGGCGAGTTCACTTCCAAGAGCCATTGAGACCAGAAAACAATAGTAATCAAAAGCAACCACTTACAGCACCGCAGAGCCCCCTACACAACCAGGCTTATGAAAATGTATGTACGGACCCACCCTCAAGGGATGAAGTAATTAAGGCGATCCAAGTTTTGAAAAACCATAAAAGCCCAGGAATAGATAGGATTCCTGCCGAGCTACTGAAAGCTCTCCCCGATATGGCGGTGGATGAACTTCATTGTGTGATCACCAAAGGCTGGGAAAATGACTACTTACCAGATGGCTGGAAGACCTCAATAATTGTCCCTATCTTCAAAAAAAGAGACAAACTAGAATGCAAAAACTAACGAGGTATATCTTTTTCCTCCCGTACTGCCAAGTTTTTCCCAATCATACTTTTAAATAGATTCAGAGACACCAGAAACAGCCGAACGCGACCCGACCAAGCAGGATTCAGGCCGGGCATGGGTTGTTGTGACCAGATTTTTAGCCTGCGACAGATTCTTGAAAATTGGTTTAAACACCAGCAGGAAACAATCCAAATCTTCATAGACTTCATTACCGCGTTTGATTCGGTCCATTCTGATGCAGTATGGGAAGCAATGCGAGAGTACGATGTGCCTGAGAAGATCATCAATCTGCTCAAGGCATACTATGCTGGAACAAAGGCTCAGGTAAGAGTCGATGGCGATCTTTCAGATCTGGTCCTGATCGAGGAAGGTGTACGTCAAGGCTATGTCCTATCACCAACCCTTGTTCAACTTTGTCATCGATTGGATCCTCAGGGTCCTGGACAAGTATAAAGGTGTTGTAGTGAGCCCGTCCTTCTCCGTCACACATCTTGACTATGCTGACGATGTGGACATGCTTGCTGAATCCGTTGCAGAAGCCCAGGCTATGATAAAAGACGTTGCAGTCAAGGCACTCTCGACTGGTCTCCAAATAAGCCTACCAAAAACAAAATCCATGCCAACAGATGGGATGGATGAAACCCCTGTGACTCTAAATGGTAATCAGAGGACGTCCAGTCGTTCAAATACCTCGGATCGATGGTAAACCCTGCCGGCGAATCTCCAGAAGAAATCCAGAGCCGCATATCGTCAGCCTGGAGTGTCTTCCTTCAACTACGGAACTATCTCTGGAAGCGGAGCGAAATATCGCCACGCACAAAGCTCCGAGTGTATGAAGCTGTTTTTCTCTCTTTCCTCCTCTATAGATGTGAAACGTGGTCACAAAGCAGCCGAAGCGTTAAGCTTGAATATATTCAACCACAAATGCCTGCGCTATATCCTGGGTATCCGCCTCTCAGATAGAATCTCGAATGAAGAAGTAAGGAGAAGATGTGGGGATCGCCCAATTGTCCCTGACATTGTTAAGCACAGAAGACTGAGATGGTTTGGCCACACAATGCGCAGACCAGATGTCCATATAAGCAAACAATGTCTCAAATGTCTACCACTACCGGCATGGAAGAAAAGGGCAGGAGGCCTAAAGAAGACGTGGCTAGCAACAGCTAAGTCTGATCTGGAGCCAATCGGAGGATTCCGAAAATACGGCCGTTGCTGGGATCGCCAGTGGCTGGAAATGATGGAGCCCGCCACCTTAGAGGGAAACCTATGGAAGGAGACATGTCGTCATCTACTGGGCGCCACGATGAGCCTGGATGCGGCTTGAACGTGCAACAAGTACAAGCAAGTAAGATTTCTAGTCTTCTATGCTGGGCACGGAATTTGAGGAACGTGGAAGGGGGATATAGGCTTTAATGGGGATAGAGGTTGAGCTGCCAAAAAAAAGCCAACCTTATATGAAAGTCACTATTACCCACCCGAAAGCTTGTTTACACCAGTCTACTGTCGTCTGCAGTGACTCATTGCTGATAATTTTAGTGAAAGATTATGCATTGTATAACGTTTTGAAATTAGCCGAGCAGTGTCTTTGCTAAATAGCAACGCTTTCTTCACTACCGCTTAACGAAAAATGTGCTACTGAAGACTTAGGGCAGGCACATGCCACCTTTTGTTTTTTTATTATTGGGTGTTCAGAGTCCATTGTAAAATAATTTCCCAAAACAAGTTTTCAGACAGCTTGGAAAACCACAAAGGCTTGTGTTTTTCACGCATATTCCAACACTCCTTTTCCCTGAAGGATATCCTATGCCCCCAGAGTCTCCGGATGCGCACCACCTCTTGCCCATCCCCCTAGTAAGAATGCAGGAGCTAAGCCCATGATGACAAGTTGATGTTTGTGCCAGTGAAAAGATAGCATCCTCTTTGAAGAATGGTAGGAATTTGAACCAGTAGCGGTAAATAAATTTTTCTATAGAACTAATCTGAAAAACAGCTCATTCCAAAAAAATTGGTAACTGTATACAAATAGCTACTGCTAAAACACAGAAAACTGGGAAAAAAATTAAAAATTAGTTCACACTAAAATTTGTAAGTAATTCGGACAAAGAAAGCAAATTAAATTAAAAATACATAGTATTATTGTGATGCAAATGTGCGTGTTATTATGTGCATCATAATGTGCAGTATAGTGCTAATGTGCATGCCTTTAATAAGAAGCTTTTCTTTTTCCTTCTGCTGCTTGCTATCCTGTTTTTGTCTTAAGATATTTATATTATTTTGTGTTGATCTTCAGCTGTTAGGCACGAAGCTGACGTGTCGAGCTCTGCTCCCCGTTGGCTAGAGTTGTATTTTTTTGTAACTATTTGTGTTCATAAATGTTTACCTTTCCTCTACGATGAGTAGGAGAGGGAGGGCATGAGTAAGAGAGGAAAGAGGAGAAGGAAAAAAGATTTGAGGACAAAGTTTGTATTTATGCTTCTTTGACGGATTCACTTGCGAATTAACAACATTTATGCTTATGACTTAACATGTATTTACCTCGGTATCCCAAAATACGTCGATCCTATGCCAATCCATGTCATCTAATTTCCTAGGAGTTTCCACACGAAGCTCTAAAGTTCCTGAGCCAAAATCGATAAGCAATCTTGGGTATCCACCCCTCAACTCCAAAGCTATGAAATCTGAAAGCAAAGTTCATACTTCAATAAAAAAAATTAATATTCTGACAGTGCTAATAAAAGCATCACCATAAAAAAATAAGATACCTTATACTCCAAGTTCGTCTTCTGCGGAGTTAATCATATAGTTTCTCTTCCTGACTCCTGACCTAAAGATTTATTTCGGAAGTGTCAAGAAATCAGAGCACTTTTTCTTTCGAACAGGAGCACTAATTAGGAGGCAGCATTAGCCCCACCCCCTTTAGATCTTAAAAATGTCTTTTTGGGGGGTATTTTGAATAAAATAAAATGAATTCTTTTGTATTTTCATTAAAAAATTAAAACATTTGAAAAAAATGTACGATAGCGCAGTACATGTTTAGCAATATCAAACTGACAAATAAAGGGAATAAAGACACATTATAAATTAAGGGGTAGTGTCAATTATGGGGCGGGGCAATTACCCTCCTAGAAAAATCTCTTTTTTTGGTATTTTTATTTTAGAAAATAAAAATTCTCCCCCTTTAGATTTTGTAAAATACCTTTTCTGTATCTTCCTTAAAACAAATCGGTATAAAATCATTCCTCTCCCCCCCCCCCTTCAATTTCAAGAACTGGCACTACTGATGAGATCCCGTTAAAAATTTAATAATAAAAGTAACAAAGGCGATTATATATTTTGATGACATTGATGCTAAATTACGTAGAATTGGACCATCGCGACCTTCTCGAATAAACTAAAACAGTAAATAATACGATAGTAAAATGGAAGTAGAACTTTTAGTTTCCATTCGAGCGAACCCTATTTAAATCTTCTGGGACCATTGGCTAAGCATGATCATCCCTGGAAAAAAAAACAAAAAAAAAAAACTAATTAACACGCGTCCGTGATTTTTCTTCTGACAAAAAATTAACATTCCACTGTAACATATACGGGCTTCCACTATCCGCAAATTTTTTAGGTTTCTCCCGAATCCCCTCCCCTCCCCAAAAAGAGTATCTCCAAAATATCAATAAAAAATAATGATTTAGGTTTTGGTTATAAAAATATGGATAGAACAGTAAATAAGCAAACAAAAACAACAGCAAAATCTACGACAGAAACAAATAAGGCTATGCTTGGTGAAATGAATGATTGAATTAATTGGACCTTCGCGACCTTTTCGAATAAACTAAAACAGTAAAATGGAAATGGGAGCGATGGGAGGAAGTCATAAAGAAAGGTTTAAGGGAAATAGGAACTTCTAAGGAGGGTGCACAGAGGAAGGCTTTGAATAGACAGGGAAGGAGGAGGAGCGTGTGTAGCTATGTTGGCCTCAGGCGGCTTGGTACTTCAGTGAGTTGTTAGTAGTAGTAGTAGTATTTTACAACTAGGTGAAAAATTACTTTCTTACCTGAATTCAGCATTTCTTCTGGCTCAGGAAGGACAATCGGTCCGTTATATAAAAGCAGTCCGTCACCTTTCTTCGTCAAAAACTCAATGCTCAAATGCGAGTTTTCACACATTTCAAGCGATGGATACCACGCATAGCCGTGACCTCGGAAGTTTCTCGTTGTTTGTTGACATCTAGGTCCGTCGTAACCACTCGGACATTGACACCTTTTAATGGTAGAAATTCATGAAATTTAAAAAATTTGAAGAAAACCGTCAATAGAATGGACAAAAATTGAGATTCCAGTAGCCTATTTCATACTCGTTTTCAGCGCCAAAATAGAAGACAATGAAAAGACAGAGAAGCGAAAAATACGAACACATTTTCGAAGAAATTGTTTCTAAAAAAACAACAACTACTTAATTAGCCTCATGAAAAATTTTCCTGGGGGGGGGCACAATTCTACCAGGAACTTTGTTTTCAGCGATTTCAAATTGTGATATTTCTCTTTTCCTGTTCATGCATAATTTTTTTAAGTATTTTTAAACATATCTATACAATGACAGAAAACACATCTTCTGTCTTTTATCTTCTGTAAGTATTGGTTCGCGGTTCCCATGAGGTTTATTTTTTATTTATTTATATGATTGCAATTTTCTTTTTTTTTCAATATAAATGTAGTAAGTGAGTAAAATATTGAGTCCTGCCGCAAACAAATCTGTATATATTTTCACGTGGTAGGTCTGTGTGATATGATTTTTTTGTGAACATTAGTCTTTAATAAAAATGAATTTCTCCCTCAAATGTGTTCAAAAATATTCCAGGCTTTTGGCTTTGGTTTTGCTTCTAAGCTTTGTTTGTTATATATTAATAGATTTGTGATTTTTTTTTATGAAATACAGAAAAACATTGAAGAACACAAGCGATTCTACATACTTCTTGTTTTTATCTTAAATTCCAGTCAGAAGTCCAACAAAGAGTAAGATTGTGAAATAAGCAACGATGATTATATAAACCCAAAGGTTTCTAGCCTAAAACATAAAAAAGAAATTATAGTGAAACATGTTTATAAGAGACCTTTCATTGCCACGGGTGGGATCGAACTCGAGAGTTATTGATGAATACCCACAACCTCATCCACCGCGCTGTCACAAGGTCTTTGCCGAACTAATTTTTCTAAGAAGCTGTTCACATATATTTGATAGTAGCATAATGGTTGATATATATATATATATATATATAGCATAATGGTTGATATATACAACATTTGATTTATGTAGCTGTGTATGTAAATATGTACGTTTTGGTAAAAAGAAATAAAATAAATGACAGTAAACAGCAACATTAAAACATAAAACGGCTAGGAGTTATCTTATATACTTGTAGGCTACTGCGTCCTCAACCCTATAGCCGCTAAAGTCTGCTTTTTGTTTTTTCTTCAAGAAGAAATGCTCTTATACAAGCCATTTGAAAAAAAAGGATCGCAATGCATTGAGAATAAAAGGGTTTTATGCACATATACTTTGAATAACAGAATTTTCAGTTAAAACGTATGTGAAACAATCAATAAATAAACCATTCGCAATTAACAACTGGATATATTTTTCCCCTCTAAAATGCTTACTGGTTAAAGAGTTGATTTAAAGAAGGCGATAATTTAAATTACCAAGATAGGGAAATATTGGTCCTAAAATTTTTTTATAGTTTAAATAAGAAGTACCCTAAAATTTGAGAGAATTTAAAAAAAATTTGGGGTATGTGGGGGTGGACCCCGAACCCATGCGCGTCCCTGAACCCATTTATAGAATTGAGGAAAATAAATTAGAAACATAAAATTTGTTGTGAATATTATGCTTTACATATTACATCAATATTTAAAAATAATATTAAAACAGCTCATAAAAAAAAAATACTGACTACGTTTACATTGACGCTTACATTTACGCTGACAATATCTTCCAACAATGAAGAACAGATTTGGAAGACAGAACATTCAGGTAGCACATCAACTAGAACACCCACTAATGATGCGTGGTTATTGACAGTGTATATGCTCTCGGACGTGCAGATAGACTGGTATAAATCTGTTATTAACACCAGAGAGAATACATAGTTATATTGATCGCAGATTTTCTTTTTTCGATTGGATTTTTTTTCTATTTCTATTTATGAAATTTAATCTTTATTTTTCAACCGAAATTAATTTTTTTAAATAGGTCAAGGTAAGTAACCTTCATATTTTAAAATAGTGTCTGATTTTCATCTGAGTTGTTATTTAAGATACCTGAAACAGTGGGTTGCAAAATCTAAGGTTAATATTACAATACAGAAGTCCGACATCAAAACCTGGTAAATACATATTCCACAAAAATGATTTTTGTTTTTATCAATGAACATTGTCATGACTGGTGTTATACACATACAACACACCCCTATTGATCATACCTACACCCCTAATTTATACCCCTTACACTGCACCAGTCCTAGTTCCAGCGCATAGTCTTTCATTAAAAAAAGAGATTAGAACCTCAAAGCATCCCTATTGTAGAGTTTATAGAACAATGGGTGTGCTCATTAAAAAAAGAGATTAGAACCTCAAAGCATCCCTATTGTAGAGTTTATAGAACAATGGGTGTGCTCAGGTAGCAGATTCACTGGACCAACCATCAATAATGGCTGCGTATTCACGGGTGTGGGTACAGATCCGTTATTAGCATCCAAAGAGATCATATCTCTATTGTGATTGGGTTCTTTTCGGCGTTCTTGATTTTTTTATTTTAAATTATTTTTTTTATAGACCAAGGTAAGCAGCCTTCATGTTTCAAAAATGGTGTCTGATTTTCATCTGAATAGCTACAGAGGTTTGTTAGCCTGTTGGTTTCAAATTTAAAGCTAATACCGTAATACAGAAGTCCAAGATCAAAACATGGCATGTACATATTACCAAAGACCGGACTTTTAGTTTTTGACAAACTTCCCCTAGTCCTACCACAGCAACTCCAATTACTCATACCACAACTATTTATAACCGTTACGTCGTAGTCCCATCGCACAGTGCTCCATTAGAACAAAGATTTGAAACAGAAAAAGTCCCCATCGTATAGCTTCTAAAACCACGGGTACACTCGGATAGTCACTCAACTCGAACGCCAATCAGTGACTGATATATATCCAGGGACAGATATGTACAGATCTCTTATTAACACCAAAAGAGATTTTATATTTATTATGATAGTGATTTTTTTCTGCATTCTTGCTTTTTTATATTTTTTTTAGGAAATTTTGATTTTCTTTTTAGTTAGACAAAGGTAAGAAGCCTTCATGTTTCAAAAATGGTGTTTGATTTTCATCTGAGTTTCTATTAATGGTTTGTGAGCCTGTTGATTGCAAATTTAAAGCCAATATTGTAATACAGAAATTCAAGATCAAAAACTAGCAAGGACATATTTTTGGAAACCGGACTTTCAATTTTCAACAAGGAAAACTTCCCTAATCCCTCCACAACAACCTCTATTACTCATACCACAGCTATTTATAACACTTACATTGCACCATTCCTAGTTTCAGTACATCGTCCTCCATTAAAGCAAGGATTTGGCCGGCAGAACATCCCTGCCGTAAAGTTTCTAGCGCCACAGGTACACTCAGGAAGCACATCAACTCGAACACCCACCAATGACGTTTTATTAGCATTTACCATAACAGGTAGGGCACTAATTTCCATTATATTAGTGCACGACCCAATACACGCATAATTCTCTTGTAGACATTCGTCTATAGAAACCATTGTTATGTTGATTCCAACTTCAGATTCAAGCTTGAAAAGAAAGTTAAGAGAACATGAAAATACTTGAAAATACTGAACACACGACAAAATTCACCTCCCCCATAGATTTTAAAAACGTAATTTGGCCTCCCTAAATTTCCGTCAATTTATTGAATTTTCAAAACAAATAGCATTTGAATAATGACATATTTAAACTGTACCAAGGGCAGTGAAAATTAAGCTTGATTTTTTTAATTGGTTACTTTAAAAGTTTTAAAAACATATATGTCTTAAAAAGGGAAAATAGGGACTTCAATTTTTGATCGGGTATCAATCCTTTATTTGTAAAATATTTCATTTTATAATGGGGGGGATATAGAAGGTAAGGGCAAATTCCCCCTTCAACTGACACTCCTGCACAAGGTAATACCTTACCTCAAGGTTAGGTAAGAGAAACAATGGCAGGATACCATAGCAAGAAAATCATCAAACCCACCTTATGAGCCATCGTCAGAATAATAGACTCATCTTTTAGCGTAAAGAACCCATCTCAAGAAATCCAATTTTTGGTAATGTGTGGTTTACCTATTAAGAGAACAGGTTAATTCCTTCGTTTCCATCCAACCAAATGCCTAAAAACCCTATAACAGGAAGTCACAGCCTTTGGGAAAAAAACGCTTCGTATTTCCTTTTAAGCTGACAAATAGGAAAAGAAGAGAATCTTACCATATATCCTTAATATACCCTAATCCTTAATACATCTAGATTCTTATTAAAACACATCTAATTCCTAACACAGTCTTAAAACATCCCAATAAGTAATTTTTCAGCAAAAATGATTTCCCAGCTTTGTTGTTCCATTTTTTCTGCCGGCAGTAACCTTTAAAACATAAATGCAATTTAAACATAAAACATAAATGAAATTTAAACATAAAACATAGATGCAAATGCAATTTCGTTTAAATGCAATTTCCTCTCCTTGTTGATAAGTATCTAGATGACCGCTTCTCAGTATTTCTAAATACTAAATACTAAATACGTCGCGGTTTCTAAAAGGTTTAAAATAAAGTCAATCCCCTCAAAGACTGCCTTTTAATAAATAGGAGAACGAGAATTTATAAAAAAAAATAACTAGTGCATTTTTTGTCAGCCTTTTTAGTGTCCCCTCCCCCCCCCAAAAATGGGTAAAAATTCAGTTGATCCCCTCATTGCCCCCTTTACAATGAATAATAAATAGAACCAAGCTATTTTCTTAACTAGTAGAGCCTTATTATCTCGTTAGTTACTGACTAAACAAGCGATTCGTCATTTTGGTAAGAATTTATTAGTATACATGTATTTGCATGAATTATACGTTAGATTGAAATCAATTCGTTGATAAAAGATCTTCTCTTATGTAGGTGTTGGTCAAAAGGGCTTTGACCTCTTGTCCTTTGCCTGCCTATATCCTCCATGTCCATGTTATCCCCCCCCCCTAACCAAGGCCTTCAACCTCCAGGTTAAGAAACAATACCCAAGAGCGATAAAAGAGACTGCGTTCAGCCTTCACGGAGCCGAACGAAGGAGAGTGAAGAATTTACACTGTAAAGACGGTGATGATGATTTTATTGTAAAATAATTGACCACATGGGATAACAGTTTTTAAGAGCAACTGATTCGTATGTAGTGACCTGACAGCACCTGAAACTTCTTGGCAGCAGTACGCATCGCACCAAAGATACAGGATGTCGATGATACGGAGTCGCATATGATACGTCATATGATCGATGTCGCATATGATCGAAGTCGCAGATGATACGTCCTCATCTGCGACTTCCCCTGAAGATGATGACAAGGAGAACGGGGGAATAATTTTTGGCAAACAGTCAAAGAGGACTAGAACCATGGGAAGGCTTCCAGAGGTATGGTCGGAGATGGACAGACTGGATGAAGATCATTGAGGAAGCTACAGCTGACAGATCAAGTGGCCGTCGGAAGTGGCTCCAAAATCTACTGTGCTGGGCAGGACGGTTCATCGTCTGATTCCCGCCAAAAGTAATTTCGAAAGTACTTTGTAAATGGAAAGATAACGCAGTATAAGAAAGTAAGCTCTTAGTTTTCCAGGAACTAACTTCTAGAGGATTATCGAGCATATATAATAAACCATATCAAGTGAGGAATGTATTTAATAAAATAATATTATTATTTTATTAAAGTAAACCATATCATTCATTAAAGTAATTAAATAAATAAAAACAAGTTTTTTCAACTGAAAGTTAGGAGCAACATTAAAACTTAAGACGAACAAAAATTATTAAGTAGGCCTATATGAAAGGTGATGCCTCCTCATAAACACCTTGCTTTTTACGTAAAGTTTTTTAGTACTTTTAAAAAAAGCTTCTTATTGTTCCAATTAAACGACCCTTGTGTTTCAGGAGTCGTTCTTAAAGAATTGGGTCAGAATTCAAACTTTAGCGTAAAGAGCGAGGTATTGATGAGGATGCAACCCCCTTCATATACGTAATAATTCCTGTTCGTTTCAAGTTTTAATGTTGCTCCTTACTTTCAGTTGAAAAAGTCGTTTTTCAATTTAATTTTTATCGTTTTTTAAAGTATCCCAGGACATTTGGCCCACCTCCACGGAGAAATATCATCCCCACCGATATATCCTATAGACAACTCAATCCTGATAAAAATTTACCCAGGACAATTACCCTCAACAACTCCACACGTAAAACTGAGACGGAAAAGAGAAAGCAAGAAATATAAAAACAATTTTGTATAGGAATTCTGGCAAATTCGACCATTGTATAATTTTCTCTGAAAAGTTTACCCCTTGGAAACTTCCCTCCTCATGGAAAGTTCCCCCGCGAAAAACCCCCAGCTGAATATTCGTCTTCTCACCCTAAAGTGTATGCATGCTTCCCAATAACAAAAACTATACGTAAACAATAGGTAAATTTTATAACTTAAAGACATTTCCCCAGGGGAAATGTCTTTAATAGGAGCTTGAAACCTCTACAGTAGGGTTCTCTGATACGCAGAATCTGACAGTGTGATTTTAATTCAGATTCTATGACTTTCAGGGCGGTGTTTACCACTTTTTTTCGAAAATATTGGCAAATTTTCTCAGGCTCGTAAGCTTTGATGGGTAGGACAAAACGCAATGAAACTTATATATTTGAAATCAGCATAAAAATCAAATACTTTTAATATAATTATTGGTATAAAAATTCCATTTTTTAGAGTTTTGGTTACTATTGAGCCGGGTCGCTCCTTACTTACAGTTCGTTACCACGAACTGTTTGAAAACCTATTTAATATAAATCGCATATCTAACATAATTATAAATTTAATAAAAAGTATATTTAATAACTGTTACTACGAACTTAAGGTATATATCATTTTCTAATTAACTTAAACCCCCCTCAAAATCAGATAATCAGATATACAACAACTCAGATGGCTAGGACATACTCAACGCATGGCTAGCACTTGTCTTCCAAAGATAGCATTCGATGGACGAGTACACGGTTCTCGCCGCAGAGGTCTCCCCCCGAAGAGAAGGAAAGAAAACTTCACCCTATAACCTGCCATTACTCCTCCGCCTGGCCGACAACAGAGGCACCTACAGGAGGCATATCAATGAACTGTTTAAAGAAGAGAACCCAAAACGACCTTCGAGGACGGACGGGACTTAGTAAGTTAAGCCAAAATTAGATTGCAAACAATTGCAAAATTGCACTAAATTTTGCAAGAAATTTTCTCTAAGCGAGAAACTTCCTATCCTAAATTCAATAATAAGAATTGACTTTCTGACGTTTTTGAGACTCAGTTAACTATAAAAAAAGCGCATAAAAAAGAAACTAGATACATTCTTCTGGCCTAATAAGACAGTATTGCCTACTACAGTATTGCCTACTAAGACAGTAGTCTACGCTTACTGAAATATAACTTCCTTTTATTTTCATTCATTCAAAAAAGCCTAGCTAAGTACTTAAGCTTTAAGCTTAAGTACTTAGTGCAAAAAGGGAAGAAAGAGACGAGATTTTGTATTTTAATGCAAAAAAAAAGTTTAAAAAGGGTATATTAATGATAGTCGTAAAGAAAAGCAATATCCTAGAATTATATACCCCTACCTGCCAAAATATTTGTCTGATTTTGGGTTGTACTGGACTGAGAAAATAAAAGAGAAAGCAAGCTCAAGACCAAGCTAGCTGTGAAAATTTTACACACTAATGTGTCTATTATTTTATTTTTATTTTTTTAAGCTGAATTTCCGCAACAAATATAAAATATATTGGACCTTATACGACGTAAAAAAAAAAAAAAACTGTGTACTTGATAAAAGTCAAAGAACTTGAAATTAAAAATAAAGGAGTAAATAGAAATCTCATTTCACAAGAAAGTGAAACAAAAAGATAATAAACACAGACTTACCTCTTCTCGTCTTTGTAGAACGATTCCGTTTAATCTTTCGGCTTTATAATACGGGGAGCCATGAGCCGAAAAGCGAATATCAGTAATGGGGGGACGTTCTTGTCTCATTTGCACGCTGAAGACATCAACATTTTCAACTGGAATGCTCAGCATTGAGGCTAATTTCTCTCTGAATTTCTGAAGCTTGCTCTTAATTACATCCTGGGTCTGCAGTAGCAAAACAGTGTAAGTGGAGTCAAGGATCCAAAGAAACAGGGGATTTAACAGTATAAAACGAAAGGAGAGATAGAGAGAGAAAGAGAGATGGAGAAAAAAGAGAGAGAGGGAGAGAGGGAGGGAGAGATAGAGAGAGAGGGGGGGGGGGGAGGGAGTAAGGGAGTAAGGGTGAGAGAGAAAGAAAGAGAGACAGAGACAAAGATCCACACTACCTGAAATGTCATTTTATTTCAGGGTTTTACAGACCCCTCAATAGTACAGAGTCTCTTCAATAATATTTTATCTTAAGTGCTTTTAAGTACTCTTAAGTACTTTTGTCTAATAGTACTTTTTTAAGCATTCTTACTCCTTACGGCGGATTTAACAAAGCGGAAAAACAACTCTGAAGAAATGATGATCACCAAATACAACACAATGGTGGCCAGTGGCGTCAATCGGGGGGAGGTAGTAGGGCATGAGTTCTCTAAACTTTTACCTAGACTTCGAAAAATACCGTTCTTAGGGGTATTTCCATTACAAAATACATTTTTGGTACGCTCCTTGAAAATACTGAATACAATATATATATATATATATATATATATATATATATATATATATATATATATATATATATATATATATATATATATATATATATATATATATATATATATATATATATATATATATATATATATATACATATATATATATATATATATATATATATATATATATATATATATATATATATATATATATATATATATATATATATATATATATATATATCACAGTCTTGATTGAGAGTTCGTTGTGTTGACACCTTGTTTTTGGATATTAACCTTTTAATAAAGTAAGGTTTCAACTTGTGCGATTCCCTACAGGGATTTATAATCGGCTTATTTTATTTACTTGCTGTTGACATTTTTGCTGCTTGAATTTAAATTCCCCTGGGATATAGTGACTTAGCAAGCATTGAGATTCAGACAAAACGACTTAATTACCTTAGAGGATCGTACTATTTGTATAGTACATATTTGTGCATAGCAGCGATACTGATAACATATATTAGGCAATAAGAAGAAGAGGAGAGCGTTCCTGTCGAAAGCACGGTATGTACCTGCCGGTATTTAGTTACCCTTAAATTGCGGGGAATTGGTGAGCGGGTCCCGACGCTTCCCTTGTTCCTAGCATTGTGTGATTCGGTGGACTTCGGCAGTTTTTATATGAAAGTGATGATTGAAAAGCTAGTACTCCACCCAGTTCTGAACTTCTTGAGTAGATTACTCACTGAAGGGGTGAAATTCAATCAGATTGTTAAAAATGCAGTAAACTATTTCGAACATTATACAATCACACAAGCTAAAAAGACCCTTCACAGCAAGTTGGACATTCAAAGCCGGATGATTTCGTATGCCAAAGATGAGGACAACATTACTGATATGTGCAAGTCGCTAGTCTCTGCGGCAAAGCAAAATGTCCCGATCCCGAAATTTGTGATATTTAGTCCGTGTGAACTGTGAAGTACCTGTCATCCGTGAGGCAGTTCATGCTACAGTGGTGTCTAGAGTAAATAAACGCTCCAGAAAATTGGAAGGATTTATGGTAAATACTAGCCACTCCAAATTCACTCTGCCAGATAAATCTGCATCGTCCAAATTACATCTCCAAGGCCGCTTTACTCTGTGATACTAAGAGATCCTCCAACAGACTTAAAATGCCCAAGCGAACGCAAAGAACTTATCGACAAATTGTGCCCATGTCCAGACGGCAATATAACCGAGTTACGCCGCTCTAGTACCGAGTGGAAACTCGTGGTTCGTTCCAAGCAAACCGCGAGCCAGATAGTGGATGCAGCTAAATGTGCGAAACCGTCGCTCAACATTTCCCTCAAGGAACCTGCTTTTTTAGCTGCGATCAAGCGAGTGCCGGAGGATCTAGACGAACAGTCTCTTAAACAGCTAATCCTCAAGTGTAATAAAACCCTACAGTGTGGCGGGTCTCGAACATTTAAAGTCTACTTTACAACACGAAATGACCTCGATACCTTTCTCAAAGTTTCAGTGAAAATCGGATATGAACGCCTCCAAGCTGAAGAGTTCGTGTTCTTACCTCGGCGCTGCTTTAATTGCCACGCAATCGGTCACCTAGCCGCAGATCGCAAGAACGGTTCATTATGTTCCAAATGCGGCTCCACCGATCACAAATCTACGTCCGATACCCCGTGTCAGAAGGCAGCCTTTTGCCTTGGTTGCAAGAAGCAGGGTCATACTTGCTATAGTGTGAAGTGCCCGAAAAACCGTAAACCCTCGAACTAATGACCTCGTCAATAACTCTTTTATCGTGTAATATAAACGGCTCTTTTATTAATAAACTTCCGGCTCTGGAAAGCCTCCGTTCTGAGTTTAGTGTCATTTGTCTCCAGGAACATTTTGTTACTAAACATGGTCTGAACATATTTGAGCTTGAGGATATGACAACTTACTGTGTACCCGCTAGACAGCTGAACAATAGAGGCCGACCCTCGGGTGGACTTATTACGTTTGTGAAATCAGCTTTTCGTTCTAGTATCTTCGAAGCAAATGATTATTATCTAGCTGTGAGAGTGGATTGTTCTGTGTATATTAGTGTGTATCTTCCCACAGACTACAATAATTACCAGTCTGAGCGTAAATTTGCGCTATCTTGTGAAAAACTAGGTTCATTTATAGACAAAATTCGACACTTAGGTTTACCTTGCATTATAGCCGGTGACTTTAATTGTAATCTTTCAGAGCTGAATTCTCAAGCTTCACCGCGTACAAAACTAGTTAAGGGCTTATTTAGTGATTTCTTGTGTGTTTTAGATAAATCGTCCGATTTTACGTATGTTCACACGTCCCCGCGAACTTGCAACCTGGACCACGTTGTAGTATCGTCAGATTTGCGAGCGGATATAGTAAAGGTTGTGTTTGATTATCAGTTGTCTGATCATCTTCCCATAACTTGCTCTGTCGGTATGCCATCTTCTGGTCACCAAACCATACCTCTTGCTCCTTCAGCACCTCGACACCCTCGTAACTGGTCGAAAATCGATCAAGCATTATTCATCAACTCGGTAGATTCAGTCCTGAATAAAATCAGCGTCCCATTTCATCTCCTTCAGAAGTCACTCCAGTTACCTCAAAAAGAGGTTTCGATTTGTCTAGATATATATTGCGCAGAAATCTGCCATGCTCTCCGCTTCGCAGAAAAACAAGCCGTTCCTTTGCAACGAATTCGTAAAGGAATCATTCCCGGGTGGTCGTCAAATCCAGTTCTTGTCATTTCATGTAGTCAAGCAAAATTTTGGTTTTCAGTATGGAAAGAGTGTGGACGTCCGAATATGGGTCTTGTGAACAGCATACGGATTTTCACGAAGCGAAAGTTTTCTAAGGCCCTGGCTCGGCATCGGAAAAATCTAGTCAATCGTTATTCTGCCCGTGCCAAACAAGACAGAAATATGATCTTCAAATTTGTCTCTCCTTCTGCAAACAAATTCTTCTTCACCATCCCCAGCCGACATCCCTGAAGATGAATGGTATGCCCATTACAAATCGGAGTTCTCAGCTCCTGACCCTTCCATCGAACAACCTTACGAGGCTGCCTTGGATCAGTTTCTATTTTCTCATCCCGATGAAGATTTTACGATAAGGGTATCGTCAGTACCCGCTCTGTTGAAGATGCCCTCTGTAGACTCAAATGGAAAGGTTCATCGGGCATTGACGAAGTCAGTGCCATCCACTTGAAACACGGAGGTAAACTTCTCGCAGCACATCTCTCTCCGCTTATGCAGATGATTTTCCCTCAAGGGATTGTTCCTGCCTCTTTCTGCATCGGAGATCTGACTCCCATTTCTAAAAAGGGAAAATCTGAAACTCAATGTACAGCATTCCGTCCGATAACTGTAGCTACGTCACTGAGCAAGCTCTTCGAGTTACTGTTTATACAGGAACTCGAAAAAGTATGATACACTCCTCCGCATCAGTTCGGCTTCAAGCGAGGAACTGGATGTGCTGATGCCTTAACAGTCGTTGCTAATGACAGGCCTTAACAGTCTTGATAGATGCCGAATCTTCTGGAGAGAGCCTTTCTTTGGCAGGACACGACATTAGACGTGCATTCGACTCTCTAATCCATGCTGCGATGCTTTTGAAGGCCGGTAAACGTGGGTTGAATCTAGCTGTCATTCGTTCTCTCAGGAATCTGTATTCTAGATTACGGATTCGACTGAAGCTACCTCCTGACAAGGGTTTGATCCCCATTCCGCGCACCCGACTAGTTCCAGTCAAGAAAGGAGCGCGTCAAGGAGCAGTCACCTCTCCCAACCTTTTCAATAGCTGTGTCTTTGATGCACAAGATCAATGTCCATCTTCGCTGATTCTGTCATCTGCTAACTTGTCTTGGGTATGTTACGCGGACAACATCCTGAATCTTAGCCGAACCCTTCAGCCGTCAATTGATATCTTCGAAATGCTTGAAGCCGAATATCTTAAAGTTGGACTTCAGTTCAACTCTTCAAAATCGGAAATCGTCCTATTCAATTGGAAAACTGATTTTTGTGTTCCTACCATTGCCCTTGGTTCTAGCTCTGTCCAACCAGTGGATCACCTCATTTATCTAGGTTTATCCATAGGTTCGACTACCCGTCACACCCAAAAACTTCTTGAACAGCTTAAACGACGAATTTCAGCGTCTTACGCTTCAGTTGTATCGTGCAAACTCCGATTCAACCGGCTGCTTCTAGCAAGCTTGTATAACGCCATCGCTCTTCCTCACATTTTATATGCCACACCCTTCTGGAAACTTCTGACTAAAACTGACCAGAATATAATCAGAGCGATATATTTTCGTTTTGCGAAGTATTTGCTTCCTCTACCTCTGTGGTATAGGAATTCGCATTTAATTGAAAATTTTAAAAATGCAGACCCTGACGTCCCTGTCGCTAGACGAATAGCGAACCATTATAGAAAAATACGGCGAAATCAAAACGAATGGTCACATCTGCTCATTCAGTGAATCAGTGATTCGTTTTCGTTGTTGGTTCAGTTTGTTATAGTTTGTGTCTTTTTTTTCTTCTTTTTTCTCTTAAGTGCTCCGTCTTGTTGTGTCTATTGACGGGTTTTTCAATAAATAAATAAATAAATAAAATAATATATATATATATATATATATATATATATATATATATATATATATATATATATATATATATATATATATATATATATATATATATATATATATGCACACATATATAATACATTTTTCCCTCTTTAAACTTCCGTGAATTGACACCGCTGATAATGGTTACCCTAATATATTATTTGTAGTCAGCCGGGTCAACATGCTGAGATTTCGAAAATAAATCGCGTTTGAATAATGATACATTTTAACCAAGTCATTTTATGTTTAACTGTTTCACAGGTCAATTATATAGCGTTCAAAAATTGCTGAGTAGCCACACAGCGATGTCCGTTTAAATTATATTTCAGTGGCGTCATTCCACGAAAACCTAAGAAAGAAAAATATATTTTTTAAAAATCTCTAGGGGAAAGATTTTGTAACGTCACTGTTAAGATAAATTCATATTTATGTTACATATCTAAAATATATTTGAGATAATAAGCCTTTTAGTGTCAGGTTTATCCCTTTGTTATACAGATTTTTTTCTAGACTCGAAGAGACAGATATTACTCAAATGCTAATTGGGTACAAGAAGAAGGTACATTAGGTACTCAGCACATTCTTTTTGGAAGGGGAGGGATTCCACTAAGTGGCTGGTCATATCTATTTAAAATATATTTATTATATTTACGAAGGCATATCTTCGCTGTTATACCTAACAGCTTTATCCAAAATTTTTTTACTACTGAGATAATCACCAAAAACTGTTTGCTCAGCTTTTTTCAAAGCTTAATAGTGCAGTATAGACCAGGAAAGCCAAGGTATGATTGAACATACACTGCCGGGCTAGCTCCCCCCTTTTATAACAGCTTAGAAAATAGTTTTTGGCGTTTATCCAAGAATTGTGAAAGAGTCCTGAACAACTTTTGAGCGCGACATAGATGATAAATTGCTTAGGAGACTCAACTTAAATGTTCATATGACATTTTTATAATTCTGAAATAATTTGCAAAAGCTATTTGCTAAGCTGTTCTCAAAGAGAAGATCAGCAGGGCAATATAGACTAGGAGAACCAAAGTGTGATTGAACACACACTACCATGCAAGTTCCTCCCTTTCAGAAGAGCTTAGTTAGAATATAGTTTTTGGCATTTATCCAAGAATTGTGAAAGAGTCCAAAACAACTTTTGAGCGCGACACAGACGATAAATTGCTTAGGAGACACAACTTAAAGGTTCATATGACATTTTTATAATTCTGAAATAATTGCCAAAAGATGTTTGCTAAACTGTCTCAGAGAGAAGATCAGCAGGGCAATATAGATCAGGAGAACCAAAGTGTGATTGAACATACACTACCGTGCAAGTTCCTCCCTTTCATAAGAGTTTAGTTAGAATATAGTTTTTGGCATTTATCCAAGAATTGTGAAAGAGTCCTAAACAACTTTTGAGCGCGACACAGACGATAAATTTCTTAGGAGATTCAACTTAAAGGTTCATAGGACATTTTTACAATTCTGAAATAATTGCCAAAAGCTGTTTGAAACAAAGTGTGATTGAACACACACTACCATGCAAGTTCCTCCCTTTCATAAGAGCTTAGTTAGAATATAGTTTTTGGCATTTATCCGAGAAGGGGGAAAGAGTCAGATACAACTTTTGAGCGCAACTGAAACGATAAATTGCTTATGAGTTTCTCACTACTGAGACTCAATATAAAGGTTACATATGAAATTTTCATATTTCTGAAATAAATTCCAAAAACTATTTGCTAAGCTGCTCTCAGAAGATCAGCAGGGCAATATAGACCAAGAGAACCAAAGTATGATTGAAGATGAACTGTCGTACTAGTCTCTACCTTTGAGCAAAGCTTAGAAAATAATTTTTGGTATTTATCTCTGAAGTGTGAAAGAGTCAGATACAAACTTTTGAGCTCGACAGAGACGATAAATTGCTTACAAGATTCTTACTATAGTAAGTTCAATCTTGGGGTGAGATATTCGGAATATAATTCAAGATGCGAAAATAATGATAATGGTGATATAAGTTGAAAAAAGTTGTAAATTAAAAGTTACCTTGTAGTCCCAAATTCTTACAAAATCTTCATCAGTTGTTCCAGACAATCTTATGGATCCAGAATTAATCACAGCATCGTAAGAAATCTCGCGAACCACAACTGTAACATTGGCATGAATATCTGTCTGAGTGTGCTTCCTATCATACGCTTTAAAACGAAGATGGTATCTTGAAAAAAAAACTTCATTCAAAAAAATTCAATCTTTAATCAGTATACTTGTAGGGATAACCCTAGATGTCCTTGAAATTCCTCAAGGGTCCTAAAAATTTCTAGGTGAAAGGTGTAGAGGATAAAGCGGCTTCCATATTCCGTACGTAGATTTCTATACTAAGGAGTTAAGTTCCGTTACGTTAAGTATAACATTATACATTTAGGCAAGTCCTTCTTACTCTAACGTAAAAAAGCCTACAAAAAGTCGATAAAACTCATTATAATCATCGTCTCAAATATTCACGCATGCTGACCATGGTCTGCGTTGCGCAGGTACCGATCTCCTGATTCCACTCTGGCTGAGCTCTCACAGTCACACCATTGACCCCCGAACCAGACTAAATAACCAGCGACCCCAGGACTTGAGCCCCCGGCCTCAAGATTCCAGGTCTGGAGCACCAACCCCTCGGCAAGGTGAACTATTCAAAAATTAAAAAAGTGAAATGCCTAGGAAAAATTTATTAGTTTATTATCAATCTGTATTAACCACTCATCCAGAAACTCCATTTCATTGCTGTTCTGCCGGCTTTCTATACCGGGAAAAAAAATTACGGAATGTAAAAATGTATACAGAACTCAAGTCGTCTTGGCACCACCTACGCTACGGAAAAATTTCCTCCGTATCCGAGGGGGGGCCTCTGGATACGGCCCTCCCCCAGAATTTTTGTCCGACTAGTAAAAACGTAACAAAATGAACATAAAGTTCTGATACGTTTCCTTAAAGTTTTAAACCCCCGTCGATAAAAAAACGACAACAATCCTGGATACGCCTTTGTGTGCGTGACTCATTTCACACTACACGCATTACTCTACACGTATTACACTACACGTATTACTCCAAGCAGTACATGAAACATTTCATTCTTTATCTTGAATTAAGACAAAATTTTAAAAATTGAGGGGATAGAAGCCCCAAGTTTAGGAAACAAAGCTATTCCCGATAAGAAATGGTAAAAATGTACAAACATGGTAAAAAACAAAATGGTAACAAAACAAACAAACAAAATAAACAAAACAAACAAAACAAACAAAACAAACAAAACAAACAAACAAACAAAACAAACAAACAAAACAAACAAAAATGGTAAAAAAGGTACAAAAGTAATGATTGATCACAAAGATTATTTGCCAAAAAAAGAGGAAATATATTTCCTATTTTTCAACTTGTTTTTTTTTCTAAGCAGTGCCGGTTCTGGCATGTTTGTGCCCGGGGCAAAATTTTGATTTACCCCCCCCCCCCCACTGTTCCCAAAATATTTCAGGCCAATTTATAAAAAAAATCATTCATTAAAAAAATTATTGTCAATTCAGTAATTACTTAATAATTGATTTTTAATGATTATTGCTACTATTACTATTGTTTTATTACTATTACTATTTAATATTTTTAATTTATTTTTATTTTGTTAATTAATTGATAATTGATTTTTTTATTATTATTATCTTGATTTAAGTATTATTATTTATTTTTTCATTTATTTTATTTGATAAATTCATAGTTTATTAATAACTTCAATTTATTAATTATGTCCACTACTTTATTTTAATAAAAACAAGGTTTCAAGAATTATACAATGATTAGATTATTTATTTGAAATGTTGCGCCCAAGGCAAGTGCCCCCTCTGTCCCCCCTAAAACCGCCACTGTTCCTACTGCTGAGATGTAAATATTTGAAATAGTTCCATATAATCTTCACAGCCAAACTTTGAAACCAATGTGGTGATAAGGTAGGCCAAACAGCTTCTCAGTAAAAAGAAGAGATCACAAAGGCTTAAATTTCTATTTCATTTTGTTCGACGAACAACAATGCATTTTACTACTTTAACCTAACTGGTTGCACCAGAGCCATCAAAAATATTTAACATACTCCAGTATTTTATGTAGTGCCGTCCCCTGTTTTTATTCAATTATTGTACTTGTGACTGAAGAAATCAACAAATAGCCTTGATGCGGTAGCCCCCTCAAGCAGACTTTTCGTAAGCATTCTTAAGTGTTCTAGGAGCAACTAGGATATATCTTGGATCTGCGCTTCTTAAATTCACAGTAAATACAACCCAATCTATGCCCCAATTCAGCCCTGATCTTTCAACAGAAGTCAAAGAAGAAGTAGTACAAATAGTTTGCAGATCAACGAAAGCAAAACCAAAATCGTAAGATTTAATCCGCTGAAACGAGATCTTGTATGCCCAACTCCCTGGTTTTCGATTGTATCGTCAGCTACAGGCCTGGGAGTTAATTTCAGCACCGATTGCTCATTTAGTGCTCATGTTCAAGGGCTAGCCCAGAAAGGCAACTGTTCATTTGATTTCAATGCGCCTCTTGGGTTTCCCAGTAAATCAGCTGAAAACGGCATTTTAACATACATACGTCCCCTATTAGAATATGCACGTCCTGTTTGTGGGTCTCAAATCCATAATATTGAATACCTAAGTGATTATGTGGAAGGAGTCCAAAAAAGAGCAGTTAAAATCAACCTTGGAGAACTATTTGTAGATTATAAGTCTGCTCTTGAGTCTTTAAAGATTGAAACTCTTAGAGATCGTAAGTCTCAGTTGATAAAGCATTTCAGGTAATTTCTCCTTGCTAGCCCCAAGCACTGAAATTTTCAACCTCCCTGCTGCCAATTCAGTAGTCAATACCAGAAAGAAGAACAAATTAATGCGAGTGTCTTGCAAAACTAATCGATTTAGAAATTCATTCGTGCCGTTTTTACCAGTGCCTTTAACAAAATGCCTTAGGACTAGGTTTGTAGATGGCAGCGACATTTAGTTTGGATTTTTATCTACGACTATGAAAGCTGTCTCTAATAAATGATTTTTGATTTCTGGATTTCTGGAATTTGATTTCTGGAATGAATCCATATAGAAAGAACACTAATACTGAACTTAGTATACAAATTGGTAAATCAAACCAAAGCAAAAATCATTCAAAATTAAACCGAAACAGGTATAGTAAAATTAGTCAAAAAAGGAAAGAAATTTCAGTACTTCTATTGCAGTTTTTTCTGTTTATCAAATGACAATAAGTAAAAATAATAATACTAGGAAGAAATAGAAGAAAAAATAATACCAAGAAAGCTCAAAACTGATTTCAAGATACTACATTGAAATTGTTATGTTTCTTATTCTTAATATAAGCTTCCACACGTCAAAATTATAAATAGCTTCAAATTTTCATAAAAGTCCACGATTTTTGGTTTTGAGGTTGAAGAAGTTAAATTCACAAAATAAGAACAAACAGAGCACATAGGAATACATATTGGCTTCCGATCTCCACAAAAGTTTGGATTCAAATTTTCGTCAGTGGTATGATTTTTTTTCCCGCTTTTTCGAATAGCCTATGCGGGACTCATAGGCTAAACAACCCTACCAACAGAAAATTTAGTTTTGTCCTAATGACCATGCCAGTAAAGTACTATCCCTAGGAGCAAAACTATCCTATCCCATTATTTTTTTCTCACTATCATAAACAGCCGAAGAAAAATTCAAGCTGATAGTTTTGGCGACTGAGCATTCAAAATATTCAATCAGGTTTTTTTTCGGTTTATCGAGGGATAACAAAAATCTTGCGATAAAACTACAATTAAATAGAAAAAAACAAGCTTATAGACTTACTTTCCTTCCCGAGTGCCATGCAGCATTTTTATCATTCCAGTAGATTCATCTAGACCAAAATTTGGATGCTCTCGGCCTTCATACCAATGAAATTTCTTATCAGGCAAATCCCAATCATCTAAATCGTAGACATACACTCGGCCAATGTCAACGTCCGGAGCTTGTCCCTACAGGATAAATCAACTTACAGTAAGTCAAAATATAAGATGTAAATGAGGAATTTTCTGAATAGCATGTCTATCTGCCTGTCCCTGTTCCTGGCTCTGCCTCCTGCCTCTATCTCTATTTCTCTCTCTCTCTCTCTCTCTCTCTCTCTCTCTCTCTCTCTCTTCTCTCTGTCTCTGTCCCTGTCCCTGGCTCTGTCTCCTGCCTCTGCCTCTCTCTCTCTCTCTCTCTCTCTCTCTCTCTCTCTCTCTCTCTCTCTCTCTCTCTCTCTCTCTCTCTCTCTCTCTCTCTCTCTCTCTCTCTCTCTCTCTCTCTCTTATTAAAACAACACTTATATTTCGGCTACATAACTAATACATCTTCACCGAAGTATAATGCAAACACAAACAGCAAAAAGAATTCAACTACTGTACTTAACGAACTTAAAGACCAAAGATAAGGGTGAACTAAAAACCATAAAATAATTTTACATTTTTAATATTTAGGGAAATAAAAAGGGATAAAAACCTGAAAAAAGAAATGACTATATAATTAATTCATTTAATTTTTTTAAAGCTTATTTTTATTTCAACAAAAATATGTTACATGTTTTTAGATACCATATATATTCACTCTTAAAAATGATATAGTCCTCAATATATCATTTTTATATACTTAACAATAAAAAGAAATGTCCAAAATCCACACTATATCATTTATCAACACTATTTATTTAACAATTCCGATGCTTATATGTCAGAGAGGGGGGAGAGGGGTTGCATATTAGTAACAAAAAATCAGCTGCTTTTAAAAGGACTAATCTTACTTGACATTAAGCCCCCCCCCCCCGAAAAAAATAATAGCAATAAGAAAAAACAAGAAATTGGTTACACAGATTCGTAAAGTTTCTGGAGACTTGCTCTTTCTTTGTCTTCGCTGTAAACTGACAAAAAAACAAACAAATAAGAAGTTAAGACATAAAGGAAATTATAAAAATATAAATAAGACTATATAAATAATAGAGCAATACTTATTACTATGTTATTATAGACAAATATTTCCTTGGAGCTACGTTGCACTTTAGTATCACTGATTTTGCCAATAACGTTGATAAAAAATGTCAATGTCGAAAAGTCAAAGTTTGTCAATAATATTGACAAAAAAATAAATAAGAAAGTTAAGATATAAAAAGAGTTCTGAAAACGATAAATAATTATAAACAAATAACAAAGCAATAGTTATTACCATGTTATTATAGACAAATACTTCCTTGGAGCCAGGTTGCATTTTATTATCATTGACATTCACCGACAACACTGACAAAAAATATCAATGTCAAAATGTCACAATTTGTCAATAATATTGACAAAAAAAAACAACAGAAAATAGAATAAGAAAGTTAAGATATAAAAAGAGTTCTGAAAAAGATAAATAAGAATAAACAAATAACAAAGCAATAGTTATTACCATGTAATTATAGACAAATATTTCCTTAGAGCCAGGTTGCATTTTATTATCATTGACATCACCAATAACAATGGTCAATGTAGATGTGGCCGACATTGCAGGACTGCCAGAATCTTTGATCACAATTGGCACATGATACTCTTTCTGTTGTTCTCGATCAAAAGAACGAAGAGATGACACTAACGCCATTCCATCTCCATTTGCACCCTCTGTAAAAAGAGATTATGAAAATAGATGTTGCAAAAAAACACAGTTTAAGAAACGTAGAGGTAACAACATATGTCGAAGTATTCTGTAACTAAAAATACCTTTGTTTAATAAGCAAGGTGTTGGGAAGGCGGCAGTCCCGCTTATATACAAAGTATTTATATGTGCTTTAAGTTTTAAACTTGCTCCTTACTTTAGTTGAAAGTACCTTACTTTAGTTACTTTAGTTGGCATATTTTACCGAAATTACCCCTTGTTAAGTTGTTTACTATAATTATACAAACTTTCTTGTGTACTAATAACTGCACTAATTACTAATAAACAAATACATATTTACGATCACCATAAAAAGCTGATTTTTTGATTTAATGCTATTATTAGTTAGGCTCTTATACTTTCGTTATTGACGAGGCTCGTTATTTACTTGCCATTCGTTACTATGAAGTATTTGATTGTTTTTTTGTTTTTTTTTGTTGTTGCTCGAACCAAATCATATAGCCTAGCAAAAATGTTTCTGGAAAACTAGAGAAGAGTCACTCAATCACAAATTAGAACTTTTATTTTCGTTATAAAGGGTCAAAATCTATTGGCAGGCAGCCAATAATAGAGCAACACACATTTTTTCCATGATTTTTCTCTATTTTGCTCTCGTTCCTTTGGTTTCCTTATAACTACTTTAGAGTAACAAATATCCAGGGGGCGGGCATGGCCTCCCTGCCGGCGCCCATGTTATTTAGGGTAAATTATTTATGCAATTTTTTGATTGTTTACACAGGATTTGTCATTGGGAAAGGGAAAAAATGTTCGAACCTGGTTGTGTCCCGAGATAATAAGGGTCTAAATGTGAAACTTCAGTGGATGCTGAGAGGTATTTTGAACTAAATAAAAATCTACTGTGTGAATTCTGGTTATATAGAAGGAGGAATAAAATTTGAAAAATAATTATTTAGAGAAAAAACGTAAGGATGATTGATAAAATATTGACTATAAAGAATACGGTTATTTTGGGGAAATTATTTGGCATTATAAAATTATGCAATTTTTCGACTGTTTATACAAAGGATTTATCACTAAGAAAGTAGGGAATGATTCAAACTACATGTGTTCCAAAAGACTAAGAGTGTCAATGCGAAACGCTAGTAAATGTTGAGGAATATTTCTTAGCTAAATCAAAGGGCACTATGGAAAAATGGCTTATAAAAAAGGCGTATCTGTAATACCTTAGGAATAGCTAAGGGTTTTAACTTGAAACATTCAGGTCCTCTACTGCTGCTACTTTAGCAACGGCTGCGACCATTCATTAATTTGACTGCAACTACTTTCGACTGTGACCACTTCCAATTGTGACTGCTTTCAGGCAATTTTAAAAAGGTTTTTTATCAGCACCAGAGCATATTACTTGCATGTGGCTTGTTAAAAATGTCTATTAGTAATAGCCTTAGAAGAGCCAAGGGTATTAAGGTGAAACTTTCTGGGCTTGTTGAAAGGGATATCGGAAAGTAATTGAGGGTAAGGGGGCTAAATACCAGACAACTAAAATTCATATATCAATTATTCCTCGCCCCCAACAGACCCTGGGGAAAGAATGAAAAATTGTGCAACTTATTGATTATTTCCATCTAGTATTTATGATTCAGAAGGGGGGGAGAGGGCTATATCCTGGGTTAACAAAAAAAAGGCTGAAGACATTACGGTGAAACTCCATGACGTTTTGACCATTATGAACAAAATGGCTAATTTTGATAAAATATCTTTGGAAGAAGGGTAGTGAAAACGGGCTTGGGAGGGAAATGGATTGGTATCAATCCCTTTGATTCTTATAAAAAGCACTCAAACTTTCAATCTTTAGCTGAATGAGCACCTTCCAAAGTTTCTACGACACTCCTTCCATGTCAAAAAGATTAATAATTTGAAACTTCATTGCTCTTTACTTATATTGCGTTCCAGAAATTTTTATTGAAAACAGCCAACAATATCTTCATTTCAACACAAAATTTAAAGAGGGCTAATAAAATTGTGATAAAATAATTTGTTCTGGTACACAAAAACTGATCACAGTGGTGGAGAGAAATAACACA
Source organism: Artemia sp. Qi Xiang Cuo (assembly GCF_049724085.1). NCBI lineage: Eukaryota > Metazoa > Arthropoda > Branchiopoda > Anostraca > Artemiidae > Artemia > Artemia sp. Qi Xiang Cuo. The sequence continues at coordinate 4,430,609 of NC_142807.1, forward strand.
CCCTATAGCAGCACAGTATCTGAACCTCAGCCGCACAGTCGCAGGTACAGAGACCACCTTCTCCACACTACAAATTTTTATTTGATTTTCTTAATCTTAGGTTTAATGTTTTACATTGAACAAACTACTTTGATAGTGCGTTACTTTTTATAAACAATTGAGTCTAAAGGTATTAAATATTTTAGTGTTTGATAAAAAAGTTCAAAACTATTGATATTCTTAAAAAATATCCGTGAAAATATAATAAAAAAAGTTTTAATGTTGCACATTACTTTCAGTTTATAAAACTTGTTTTTTAATTGAACTTCTGATTGTTTTTTTTTAATAACGCCAGGATACCTGGCCCCCTCCACGGAAAAATCCCCCTTACCACAAAAATATCCTCTGGGCAATTCAGTCCTGGCGAAAATTTACCCTGAACAATTACCCTTAACATCTCCACGCCTAAAATTGAATCGGTAAACAAGAAGCAAGACATAAAGGAATTTTGTGTAGGAATTCTGGCAAATTCACCAAGTGTAAAATTTTTCCTGAAAAGTTCACTCCCCCTCCCCTGGAAACTTCCCTCTCCATGGAAATTTCTCCCCGTGTAAAATCCTCCCAGCAGAAAATTTCTCCCCTCCCAACCCAAAAAATGTATCCATATTCCTAATAATCAATAAAACAATGAGTAAATTTTATAACTTTTAAACATTTCCCCAGGGGGTGTATGAGATCATTTTATATCTAAAGATATCGTTATTGGGCTCTTCAACTATACCGAAGAAAAACGCCATCTGAAAATTTTGATCGGACGATTTTGGAAAAAGGTGGCGTGGGAGGGGGTCTAGTTGCCCTCCAATTATTTTTGTCACTTACTTTAAAAGGGCACTAGAATCTTTTATTTCCATTAGAGTGAACCCTCTCTCGACGGTCTGTGCCCACTAGATCAATACTATCACCCATGAAAAAAAAAACAACAAGTAAACACGCATCCGTGATCTTTCTTCTAGCAAAATTACGAAATTCCACAATTTTGCAGATACGAGCTTGAAACCTCTACAGTAGGGTTCTTTGATACGCTGAATCTGATGGTGTCTGATTTTCATTAGAATTCTATGACTTCGAGGGGGCTTTCCACCTTTTTTTGAAAATCAGACAAATTTTCCCAGGCTCGTAGCTTTTGATGGGTCAAACTAAACTCTATGAAACGTATATATTTGGAATCAGTATAATAAGCCAATTCTTTTGAGATATCAATTGGTATCAAAATTCAGTTTTTTAGAGTTTCGGTTACAATTGAGCCGGGTCGCTCCGTACTTACAGTTAATTACCGTGAACTGTTTGATTACTCACAAAATCCAAATAGAGATCATTGAACTATTGATCGTTTTTTCTGCGTTACCAAAAGTACTGTATTCATAAAACTTTACAGTTTCATGAAATGTAATTAAAAAATAGAAAACGATTTTTTACTTAAGCAAGGAGTAAGTTCAATACTCAAAGCACACATAAATACTTTCTACATAAGTGGGACGGCCGCCTCATCAATACTGTGCTTATGAAACATAAATATTTTTAGTTTTTTGAAAAATCTTATCTTTTCTATTACAAATTTTCTTTTAATTTTGGAAAAAAGGCCATAATTCACAACAACGAGCAAGGAGCAAAAGAGGAGGCCGACCACTTCATATAAAGTATAATATTTTCGAATTGGTTTCAAATCTGTTTCTTGCTTTCAGTTGAAACACTCTTTTTTATTTAACTTCTGATTGTTTTCTAAATCATAACCAGGCCTAACCAAGATATAATTTGAGGTACTGGCCCTTAAATCCCTGGTTAATTGTTTTTAAAATGTCTAAATCCATAATTGTACGTGTATTAGTACTGCCCTACTTTAAATTTTCGATTTCAATTTTGGATAAAATTTGAATATAGGCTACTTAAAAAATTGGCGATGAATAGTAATTTTGGTAAAAAGTCCTCGTTAATGTTGCTACAAAATAATTTCGGTTGGAAGAACAGAAGTATCATTATTTGTGTGGATGGAAATTCTGTGAGAATTTTGATCTTCTACATAACTGAAGCCATCACAACCTCTAAAATAAAATTTTCTTACTAGTAAATACGTTACCTAGATTTTTTTAAATACATTCAAGTACTTCATAGAACTAGAAAAAGAATATACCTTCAAATAAAATTGCCGTAAACTAAGGTACTTGCAGTATTTGCCACCCTAAAAGAATTTCATGGCGGGACTGATGATGAACTGCCTTCCTATCTACCCCTGTGCTGGTAGAAATGGGAATGTAACATTTTTGCTGTTGAGTAAAACAATTTGATGAATTCCTACTCGCCCTACCTCTTTCAACATTTACCTGAAGTCTCGTGAATACTCAGAAGCTTTTCCATTAAAATTCACTTTTTTAGGAAGCTAACCTACCCCCACCAAAACAATGTTTCACCCTCCTCATTATAACTAATCCACACGTACTAAGTTCCGCGCGTGACCAAATTTTATTACAAATAAAACGTATCAAATTGGTTTGATCCAGCTCTGCCACCGTGGGACATTACTTTTTTTATAACAGGAAAGCCTAAAACATAGTTATTCATACTTTTAAATCAATTAGCTCCTCAGAATTTTTAAATTGATTACAAATTCATCCACTTTGGGGTAAAGTTGTAGTTGTGTGCCCTAAAACACTAAGAAAATAAAACTTTCCCCTGGTCCAATCAGTATGGTAACTTGAAAAGGAGCCTTAAATTTACGCTTGAAAGAGCTCCCTCCCAAATATTTTGGACCTTTGGTTTGATACAATCTCCCCTGAAAAAAAAAAAAAAAAAAAAAAAAAAAAAAAAAAAAAATGCATCGACAATGTTTCTTTTGGGAAAAAAAGCGAAATTCCACATTTTTGATGATTGGAGCTTGAAACCTGTACGGTAGGGTTCTCTGATATGATGTACCTAATAAAGAGCTTTTCAATAAGATCGTTTGCTTTTTTGGGGGGATGGGGGTTCCTTTTTTCAAAAATCAGGCCAATTTTCTCAGATTTTTGGTTTTAGGTGGGTAACAATAAACTGAAAGAATTCTAAATATTTAGAATTAGCATAAAATGCCAATACTGCCGGGGTAGTAATTTTCACTAGAATTAAATTTTTAGTTTTGGTCAATATTGGTCCAAGTCACTCTTTACATCTAGTTTTTTTTCACAAACTGATAAGATTCTCTTATGACGAATTTTTTTTTTGAACTTGTTCATTTTTTTTTAGTTGAATAGGATAATAAAAAGAAAGAAAGGGTCAATTTGACAGCTGAATATTAAGTTTAAATTTTGTTTTTCTTTCGATTTTCTTTTTCTTAATGTATGAATGTATAACGCATTTAAGTTCGAGGGGAAGAACTGTCCTGTTATGAAAGAGGTATATTTTAGATGGCCGTTATAAAATCAAAAAGTGGCATCTGTGCAAGCAGGATGATTTTTGAGTATTTCTACTCCTTGTGTAAAGTATTCTAAGGCGTAGGAAATTGTATAAAGGCAAGTCTACAACTGTTATAATCTACGAAAGCAATTTTCCTACCAAAAAAATTCCTGAAATATATTCCATGTCACCCAACCATCACTGATATCTTGGCGTTTGCCCCCCCCCCCCGAAAATTTTCTGCCGGCGCTCTTGTATTTAACACAGAACGTTTGTGAACTAACTAGGCCAAGTTCTTCTTTAATTGCTTCAAAATCTTTGACAGCGACCTAATTTGACGGAGCATTGCCATTTGCATAATATGTTGAAATATTCACTTATCATGCCAGCCGATACAAGCTGAAACCCTGACTGTTTATCACCTGAAGACTGATATTTATGCCCGCCATTTGAAACTAAATATGCAACAATTCAGGAGTTTCTAATACAAAACTGATGGTAACAACTTTTAGTAGAAACAAATAAACTTATGGAAATGCCTTTTTTAGAATTAATTAGGAAAAAAAACACTAAAAGTCAAGTTGTTCCTTTCAAAATCCTCTACAAGTCCATGTTAATTTTATTATACTTGTGTTTGCCGTTCTTTTAGACAAGTTGAAATGGACTTTGCACGAAAAAGCCTAATTTAGAAAGCCCAGAAAAAAAAAATAAAAAAAAAAAGCAAACTCAGATTATGTTGCTGGATCAGGGGAACAGATAGAAACCAAAATTGATGCCTTTATGCGTCTGCTGTCGCCAGACAAGCTAAAAATATTTAACATGGAAGCGGTAGCCGGTAACTATTCTATACCGTTCCCCCTTAACCATTACCATATTTGTAAAAACAGCGGATTGGCCAGTAAAATATTACCATTATACAGCCTTTTTCAAGCAGAAAAAATCTAATCAGGGAACAACCCCTGAAAGGTTCAAGCTAAGACAGACAAAATTAGGCTTGACCACTTTTTTTCCATGGACAACAAGCAACAGAAAACTTGCATAATGTAGGGCCAGGGTCCTGGAAAGGGTCCATGCTACACGTTTATTGGATCTTCCGACTACTCTGAGATATCTAGCAATATAATAATTTTGAAACGATACCATTAGGGTGCTAAGGAGGGGCGCTGGTTATTCTTTATTTTTACCCTTAAAAAGAATACTAGAACTTTAAATCTTCAATGGAATTAGCCCCCTCTAACCTCCCTACGACTGCCCTTTCCATCCGAAGGGGCTGGAAGAAAACAGTAGCAAGCAAGCACTTGGCTCTTTACTAAGTCAATGCTAGTGAGTGGACTTTGATTCAAATTGTGCATGATTTTTTTAATTATCCGTTGTCTTGGAAAGAAAATAATATAGACTAATTAATTATCATTAATTAGGATCAAGTTTGAGAGAGAGGGGAAGAGAGGAGAGAAAGAGAGAGAGAGAGAGAGAGAGAATTCTTTTAACAACAAACCACAACAATAAAGCCATAACGAACAAAAAAAAAAAAAAAAAATACGGCATTGGACTTTACAGTCCCTACTGGCGGTGCTGATCTCCATTTATTGACCCTTCAGCCAGGAAGTGCAATGGGAGATTGGGGGCCAACCATCCTGGGAATTCCCACACCCTTCCTGTTTACCTTCCCCAGATTTCTCCAGGTACCCATTTAAAGCTGGGTCGACTCTGGCTGAGCTTACAGAGTCACGCCACTGACCCCCGTATCAAAGCAAATGATTGGGTACACTAGGATTCGAACCCTCGTCCTCTCGGACAAAGGATCCTAAAACCAGCGCACCAATCAAATCAGCTTCAATATTGTTCCTCTGAAAGGCTCCATGCCCAGGAGTGAGCTAGGATAAAAATAAGGTTCCATGGCAAGGAGAAAAATGGGATAAAAACAAGGGTCCATGGTCAGGAGGGAACAGGGGAGAAGTTCTGAAACATACCCACAGCCAACTCATTCAATTTAATCAATTGCTACAATAACTACAAAATTACTTTGTTATTTTCCTTAAAACATATGCTCATCTAAATAAAGAGTTTGGGGAGGTAACTTACTTGGATCATGTTCAACTTTAAAAGAAGCTCGTATTTCATCATCCGCATTAGGGTCCATCCTGAAATAAAATGGGGGTCCATTACCCTTAGACCTATCATCGCCATCTGTGGCCAGTATCTCAACAACTTTACGTGGTGGAACATGTTCTGGCAGAACGGGTCTGTAATCTTTCAAAAATCGTGGAGCATTGTCGTTGATATCAAGAACAATTACTGTTAAAGTAGCAGTGGCAGTTTTAGTCGGAACTCCATCGTCAATAGCCAAGATTTTAACCTAAATAAAATTAATATAAATAATAATAATAATATTTTAACCTAAATAATAATAATAGCATTAATTTTAATTCTGCCCACAAAAACACACAACAAATACAGAATAAAAGAGATCACACTTAAAACAAATTAAGATTTCAGTTCACAATCTGAACTACTCAAATGAACATATTCAGCGGATACTAAAAAAGTTTCTTATTATATAGATGTGCATAAACAAATTATTATTCTTATAAACACTTATATGATATCAATAAAATCAATGTTACTAATAAAATTATGGATATTAATATTATTAATATTAATAAAAATAATAATATAACAACAATTAATTGCTATTATTATCATAACACTTGGGCTAGAGAGAGGAATTATTCTCGCGAAGAGAATTACAACAATAATAATAATTATTACAATAGATAATAATTGTAAATTATTATAACCCTTGCACCAGAGCTTGTATATAGGCATATTATTTAATTATGAGACAATTCATATTGGAATCTACGATGGATTGTCTCAGAGATGTAAGGTATATAATAAAGATACCCCAAAAGCCTATCCTACAACGTTAAAAAAGGTTTCGGGTATTAGGCGTGCCTATAACCAATTTATAATGATGGTGATGGATATTTGACGACAGTGTTGCCCCGTTTATTGAATAACTAATCTGCACAAACGACAATTTCATTTTATATAAATAATGTTTATCAAGAGCTCATAGCTTCAAACTAGCAAGTGATCACAAGAAAACTTATGATTATTTCATAAATTTCATAAGTTCTATTTAATTCTCTTAAATTATTTTTGTAAAGATCAAATGTTCATAATAAATTTGCTTTTAACAACATTCATGAAAACATTTTTGGAATAAACTTAAGATAGACAGGCACAACCGCCAAATCCATCGGTTACTGAAAAAATACTCGGCTAATTAAACCACAGGGCCCATTTTCTTTGTTCCTTTGTTTTAATTTCATTTAATTTCAGTTATATTAATTTTTTTTGTATCTTTATTCTTATATTCTTTTTATGTTTTACTATATTATATTTTATTTATTATATTATTACCATCATATTCTATTTTATTCCTTATTCTGTTATTATTAAATATTTAACAAAATAGTATATCTAATACTATTACTACTACTAATAAATTACTGGAGCACCAAGCAATCTGAGGCTAACACGGCATTTTAGAGAAATAGAGCTTTTTTCTTTCGTTTTTTAAACAAGTTGTTTAATTAGTTTGCTTTTGAATAGTTTTGATTAGTAAGTTTTGAAGTATTTGATTAGTTTGTTACGAACATCTTCAGAGACTGGTTACTTTAGTAGGCTACACGAAATCTTTTTCCAAGCTTGTATTTTTTTTCTTAATTTTTCTCCCAATTAATAGGTTTCTGAAAATTTTTAGCAAACACACTTAGCAAACAATTCTCGAAAAGCTAATAATTAGCTAATAAAAAAAATTCTCGATTAATAGCTAACATGTTATTCAGTAATATAATTATTTACATAACTATTATATATTATCATATATGTAATTATTACATTATAATTACAGTATAATTATTAACTAATAACAACATCAAAAGCTAATAGTTGAACGGTGGACAAAAGACTTCATACAGACAGATCTTAGAAAAGAAAATTGAAGAAATACGACAAAATCAAAATACAGCCAATTTCTTTACATTCTACCATCCCTCAAATTATCTCGGGTTTGTATGCGTAAGTCCTCCCCCCCCCCCCCGAGAGTACATAAGTACAAGGTTAATGAATGGTGCTGCGTTACCTGATGTCTAGGTAAGTCCTCACGGTCGAGTGACCTTTGAATAGTAACTGTTCCATTTCTATTGATGAAAAATTGTCTCCTTCTATCAGAGGCTCGATCAATGGCGTAAGAAACTTTACTTTTCCCGCCCTGAAATCAAACATTAATATAATACACAAATATTATATGTCTAAATATGTTTATTATAGCTTATCTATTCTCTCTTTACCTACATGAATGCAGAAAAAGCAATATAATAATTAAACAAGAATAAAATCAGAACTAACAAAATATTACTTGTGAAGAGAACGACATAAATAGGTATTTTATAACGAATACTCACAATAGATAGCTCAATTTTACTACGGGTATGGCAACAATACTATTTACCCAGAAAATGAGACAGCTGAGGGAAAATATATTTTATTGTCTCTAGGTCGCTGAAAAAATCCACCATATTACTGATCCATTTTCATATTGATTTAAAATATTCAATATTTCCGGAAAATATTATTTGTAGACTGCTGGTAACGTTATATGTAATGAAATGGTAAAATGGACCCGAAATTATAAAAGAAAGACATTCCGTCACACTTCGGTGCTACAATGGATTACCAGAAAAATATGTAGCAGAGGAAGATGAAATAATTTGAGTTAAAATACCGGTAAATAATCAGGTTCTACTTTATACCTCAGATCCTCTTTCCTCCAAAGGTACTAAAGGCCCATTCACAAAGAGACTTTACTAATACCGATATTTAGCTAGTGCTAACTTGAGCCAATCAGAATTTTTTTTAGAGAATTCTTTAGCCAATAACAATATTCTACGAAAGATCTGATAGGCTTAAATTTTCACTTGCAAAATCTCGATACTAGTGAAATCTCATTATGAACTGGTCTCTAAGGCATCAAAAAAAGTCGCCACTCATCTTTCATCGATGCAGCCACCAGGGTGTCTTCCTATCGGTTTGAAGAGAGGCGTTAGGATTCTGCAGATCAGTTTGATAGCTGCATCTTAGTGGGACCTCCTCTTTTTCTGGAGCCCCACGGCACCACTGAAGATCCATATTTGGAATTCGAACTCCAGGCATGGCAGTCAAGTGCCAAAGTTTCGTCTACTGGGACGGTCGGAATCCGTCATAAGCGCATGTTTTTAACGCATAAAAGTTTTTCCCCCAGCTGTTGATCGAAATGCCGTGCTTCCGAGCCATAGCGGACTGTGGAGGGGAGGCTGCTATTGAGGAGCGTCAGTTTTACTCACATTGAGCACTTTCGTTTGTCTTTACTAGCCTTTAATTCTTGCTTAATAAAAAATAACCTTTAACAAACAATTGTAATCGAATTTCATAATCCAAACACGTGCTTGATGTCACTGTTGTCAGATAAAACGTCCAAAACTATGCACCAAGTTTGGGTATATCTTAGCATTTACATTGACATAAATATATCATTATATTCTTTTCCTTTTTTAAACTAATCGTATCAATCTTAAAATTCTATATACTTACAATCTATCAAATAGCGTCCTAATGATAGATTGGTGAAAATAGCGTAAGTGTATTCAAGCCATCAAAGAAAGTAAACAGATTTTTTTGAGAAAGGTATCAAATTTTCAATTTCAGGTCAACTAGAGGAGGTATGAAACTAAATGAAACCCTACTATTTGTGTCCACATTTTTAAAAGGGAGTATGTTTTTAAAAATTGCAGAAAATTTTTCTCCAGAATACAAATAGCAGGCCAAACTATAAATTCTTAAAAAAAAGAAAAGATTTAAAGTATTTTCTTTTTCCCTGAAAAGACTACGTCAATATAAAACGAACAGAAATTAATTAAAAAAACTTTTTCCACAAAATAAGTTTTTCAAAGAAAAGTAAAGAACTCTGTTAGACAAAAAATGAGCAAAAATAAAATCAAATAATCTACCAAGCGTGAAACAAATCAGCATCGATAAGTAAATGAAACCCAAAACGAACAGAAATTACAATAAATAACCGAGTCAAACTCAAAACGAGCAGAAATTAACAAAGTTGGGCTCAAACCCATATCCATATGTGCAGTGGATTGCTATATGCTAGCGCTTTCTTCTTTTCTATTGAGATGCAGGCCGTTGTGTCAATTAATGAAAATGTAGGGGTAGTATTCAAAATCTAGGGGAATGGGCAATTGTTTTATTTTTTCCGTGGAAGTACCAAACAAGGCATTTCCCAATGAAAATACCAAAATATAAGGGGGCACATACCCCCCCCCCTAGTTGACGCCCCGGGGCACAGTCACAGGAAACAAAATCTTCGATGAAATTTTCTCATCCTACATCTAATTTCTTAATTTTTTGCTAATATTTTTATACCTCTAGAATTTAATGACAATAATATAAAATTCGGCGAAATACCCAGATATTGAATTTTAATCGTTCAAGAACTTTTATTCCTTAACTAAAAATATTCAAACCTGCAATTTTATGTTACTTGGTTATTTTTCAACTACATCCGAATATGCACGTTTCCTTGTCACCGTATCCAAATTTTATGGATAAAGCCTTGTTGATTTTAGACTATATTTCCATTAGGAAAGCAAAGACGAAACTATTATTGGAGAGAAAATACAAATATTAGCTGATCTATAGCTGAAACTCATTTCTCTTTCTAACTTCATTTATTATTATTGTATTGGTTTATTATTATTTTATTATTATTACCGTTTATTCATTTCTTATTTTGTGTATATTAGGATTCAAACTTTTAAATTTAACCGAACGTAACTTACTTTTTTTTGTTTCTTTAAAGCACCAAGAATAATGGAAACAAAATATAAAAAAATAAAAAAGTATAAGCAAAGTAAAAAAAAAGTATAAAAAATATGAAAATTCAGCAAAAACTAGCTAAAAGTATAAGTCACCAAATAGTTTAAGAGGGCGCAGCTTTTATTTGAAGGTGTAGTCAGATATCAACAAATTATTAAATGTGTAAGTTCTTACGGAACGAAAAGCATTGTCAAATTTAATGAATTATTTTGCTGATCAATTTTCAATGTGGCAGCACTGATGAAAAGGTGGCACAGCCATTGGAACTTAGTAATTTTGAAACAACAAAAAGGAAAATCTTAGAAAATCGCGTTTCACAGGTACGAATGAACCTAAGCTATAAAATATCTTTATTTTGTGTCCTTATTACTTTTAAAAGACAAAATTGTTGTTTAGTGTATATTACACTTATAAATTTTGACCAAACATACCATGTTTTCTTTTTTATGCCTTAATCACTGCTAATAGAAAAAATAAGTCTCTACAATAACCTATAAAGGAATATGGTCTAGCTGTTTTGGATAAAAGCAGTCATCCGGTTAACCATTAACATACGTGGTGTCGTCAGAGGACACCAGAGGGTGATTTTTGGTGATTCTGCCGTAATTATGACTAATAGTTTAACCTTGATTTTTTTTTACTCCTTCTGGATGACGTCAAACTTTTTATATATTTTATTTAAAAAAAAAATAAATTTTTTTTAACGAATTTAAAAAAATAAAAAAAATTTACGATCAAAATTTTTATAGTTGTGCATAAAATACGCTCTTCCAAAAAAAAAAAAATAAAAAAAAATAATAAAAGCGCACACGGTTCCGGCAGGACCCCACTTGGTATACTACGTTACGACAGGTTTTTTTTATTTCTTTTTTTACAGGATCTGAGCCGACATTAATTTATAAATAAAATAATGCATCTCCAGACGCACCAAAAACGTATTTTGAACAATCTTACAGAACAAATAGTTGAGAAATCAGGTTTCCTCAGAAGACCCCAGCTTGATAAACAATGTTGACGAGATAGGCAACAAGTCAAGGGATCAAAAGGGGGATAAATCAGGAGCGCGAATTCACAAAACAATACAGGGGGAAGAGAATTGTTTTTTGTTTGTTTTTTTCAATAAAAATACCAGAAATGAGTATTTTTCAAAATCTAGTGAAAGGGACAAAAAACTCAGGGACCCCCCCTCCAATTGAAATCCCCGGGAAGTATATTTCTCTCTATATCTGGGAAAATAGCCATTTTTGATATTAAAATTGCGTGTTTTCATCTTTTCAATTACTATTTTCGGGGACAATTCCCCCTGTTTTCTCCTGGAAAAATTTGGGAAAATCCCGCGAAACGCAAAAATAGTGGAAGATCCGATTTGAGCCTTATACTACAATTGAAATGAAAATTTATCATTAAACAGTAGAATTTTTTAACACAGTAAAAAAGCGCCTTTTAATACAAAATTAATAAGAAAAGTCCGAACATTTCGGCTTCACGTCCGGAAACCTTTTATAAACGGGAAATATATATATAAACCAGTTTATACAAAACCTAGAAAAAACAACAACATACATGGGCTATACAAACAGAAAGATGAAAGTCAAGAGATTACCTGTTTCTATAGTTTGATAGTAAACAGATTACCTGATCTGGGTCAGTGGCCTTGAATGTTTCAAGGCTCTTTCCAATTTCAGCATTTTCATAAACAGCCACTTCGATGTTGGCTCTCTCAAATATTGGCTTATTGTCATTAATGTCACGAACTTTGACGTTCACCCAGGAATACGCCACATGGTACTTATCATGGTCATTGTCTTCACCCTATAAAGATTTTCAAGGTAGAATTTAAAGTAAATCTTTAAACCCTGTTCTAAGGCAAACAAATAAAAAAATTACAAAAGAGTAATACCTAAAAAACTTTTTCAAGACAAATTTCAAGTAGCCCTTCGCTCAGCTCATAGCTCGGATACACCACAGAAGAAGCCAAAGCAAATTTGAAATTGTTTTGCGAAAAATTGTTTTGCGAAACTGTTTTGTAAATTGTTTTGGAAAAAAAGCTCGGCACATTTTGCTTTTTTTTATGATAGAAAGGGACTTGAAGAGACACAGTCGGTGAAGAGAAGCATAGGGGAAGCCTCTTTTGGATCCCAGGGATCACCAAATTTTACTCTTTGATAAAGAATAGCCTAAAGGATATGGAAACTTATAATAATAGAAACTTTTTGTCCTCTAAATGACGGAAAAAAATTAACCAAATATCCCGATAGTTTTTTTTTTATTACTTGTACAGGCCTTGGCTATGTTTTGATTGTGGCCGACGTTTATCCCCCTCAGAAAATACCCCCCTGTGGAAAATCCTCCCTCAGAAAACATCCCCCCCCGCAGCTGGTTGGTCTCCAGTCACTTTCAACTTATAAAATAAGGACTTGAAAACTCAGTTTCTGATCTAATGAGCACCCTCCGAAGTTTTTGCGACCATGAGGTTGAGATATGGATGAGGAAGGGACAGCCCCCCTAATATGCGGAATAAATTCTGCTCATTTTGGGGTTTAATGTTACTCTTTAGTTCCATAATAACAGCGTAGACCAGAAATATTCCCAGAAATCATAAGGGAGTAGATATCATTTTCATATTTTTGATGCATTTTAAAGTTTCTTTTGTATCCCCCCCCCCCAACAAAAATCCTGGGTACGGCCCTGGGGATCATACATCAATTTCTACCTCCAGCCTCCCCTTGTATCTCCGTTACAACTAATTCTGTGTTTATCTGATGATTCAATTAAAGCTTGGATGTTTTGGAATTAAAATGCACCCTTTGAGTTATCTCCGTCCCTCCCAAACTACAAAACAATCAGAGAACCCCATTGTAGAAGTTTCGGCGTCTTTTTAAGTTTTGTAATTTTTCCACAGCTAACAAATAGTATTTGTTATTGGGAAACATACGAAAATTTTCTGCAGGGGGGATTGTCTGGGCGAATTTTCGGTGGGGAGTAAATCTCTTTGGGAATAATTCCTTTTCAGCGAGGATGTATTTTCCGGGGGGGGGGGGGTAAACACCCCGAACCGTTTTGATATATTCGTTAGTCTTCCGTTTTTCCTTGAGTTTTTTTAATGGCCTGTTTAAATTTAACAATTTTGATTTTTATATATTTTCACTGGTTTTACCAGTTTTTTAAATCTTTTCATCTTTATTATGTAAAGTTTGTTGTTTTTTTACCCTGAAATTCGATAGTGATAGTCTAAAAAAAACAAAAAACTAACACGACTTAACGTTTGGAAACTCTGTTTGACCCAAAACTGTAATCGACTTCGGTTTAACCCAAGGACTTTCAAATATAAGTTTCGATACGCCTGAAAAAAATTATCTTTGTTTGAAGCACATTTTTGGGGAACACACGCCCTCAAAAAAGAACTTTTCGTTGTAAATTAGGTTCCCCTTGGTCGAGGAACTCGTCCAAAAAAAGTTTATCGGGCTTTTGTCTTGCCTCATTTTTGGGGTGTCAATAATTTTTGTTTTTTCTAAATTAGGATCCCCTTATCCCAACATCTTAAAGATATAAATTTTGAGCCGATCACACGAATATTTTGGCTTTTTTGCCCCATTTTTGGGGATTATATCCTTGAACTATTTTTTTTAGCATGAGGTCTCTTCCTTCTTCCTTGCATACTTGTCATTTCAGGTACTATAAATATAAGGAAAGGTAAAGAAAGCGGATTTCTGTCCCCACTAGGCCTACCAGTTTAAGGTCAACTAGCCTCATTAACCTGCCGATATTCTCCCAATCTAACCTAGGCCAACGTTGTGTAGACTGGGTTTTGACTGAACATGATTCTTGAAAATGTAAAATGCTGAATAATTATAATAACAGAGAAATTACACTTTTGGTCTAGTTGCATTTTAAATTATCATTTTCTTCAAATTTTCTAATGAAATCGTTAGAAGCTACATAGTAAGTGGCGCTAGTCGTTCCTCATCTCTATGTCTCATATCGTAATCCCCCCGCGCGATCCCTATCACAACCCCCTCCCCCACAATCACGATCCCAACAATCCTTATCCTAGGCCACGGAATATCCAATTCTTGTAAGGTTTCCATTCTCTTTGGAATAGCCAACGAAATGTTTTGTTCTTAGAGCTCTCGGTAGATGCATATCGTTACTCATTATGCTATATGTAGCAAACTATGCTTCTTTTCCCTCATCTTAGAGGAAAATTTTTCCTCATTTTCCTCTTTTTCCCGCTATAATCCATATGTGCAACCCTTGCATAAGAACACTGTTAGAGACACAGAACTTGACATTTGTAATTATCTAAATACAGTAATTGAGCCTTTTTTCTCAATCGAATGTAATATATTGCTATTACGCATGTCACAGCTTTATATCATAAAATTATGGTGATAAAAAAAGTCCTAATCTCTATAGTGACCGCAATTTTTCTAAGTCATGCATAAAGAAAATACGAGTAAAACATACCCTCTAAAGAGGTATTCGCAATTTGTTTCGCTTAATACTCACACAGCCTCGGGACTTCAGTTGGAAAAACTAGAAGAAATAAATGAGGTTGCACAGGTTTAAACGCCCACCCTCATGCGCATGTGTAGAGGTGTGTACACAGTGTCTGTGTGTCCCCATGTATCTGCACAGGTGATTAAGATTGATTTCGGCGCGAAAAATGCTGAGGTGACTTGACGCAGAATGACAGCCAAACTTTGTTTATTTTCACTAGTTCTGGGTCCAAAGCCTTCAAGTTTGACCGACTTCTAGTCCACTAGCAGTATATCAGAGCCAACTCCATAGCTCTAAGACATTATTAAGTATGTTTTTATTTATGGTTGGAAAAAGCCGTGTTAATTTTGAACGGTATTGAACTCGAATCGGGTTAACAAATGATTATTTTTTTGGGAATCCAGAAAATTCAAAAATTTAAATACTTTTTAAGAAGATTCAAGACTTTAAAATCATTTTGCGATCCTCAGCGTCGGCTGACCGTCTCAAAGACAAAGGGCCCAATAGCGAATTCTCCCAGAAGACATGCCACCATTAAGAGCTATTGAGAATCGGTGGTTTGACTACGAAAATTGATTAAAAAACAATGCAATTTTAAATCCCCCGTGTCAGCAAGGTTTTCAAGCAAAGTTTGCAGCACTACAGGGAACTCCCAAAGCTTCCGGATCGCTCAAATGATGTGTCCTTTAAGCTGAGATTCAGCCCTTTCGTTAGCTAGAGCCTTTCTAGAGACTGCCCTTTCCTGAACTTTAAAAAGAAAATTCTGCTCCGGTTAGTCAAAAAACAAAATTCACACTTTCTAGTGATGTAGGTTTCAGTAAATCTGAATATCTCTATCTCTAGCACAAAACGGAAGAATTTTTCTAAGATTTCCTAAGATTTTTGTAAGATTTTTCTCAGATTTCCGGGAAAGTAGGTGTCAACTTTTAGTTACCTGTCGTTCATTTGGATCTATTATTCAAGCTTCAATTAAAGACCGCCCGGTCAATTCTAAATAGTCTGGCCACACAAATTAACAAAGTTTATAACGGACTATCTATAAAAATAATGGACTATCTATAAATAAAACCTTACAGTAATTGGGCCTTTTCTCTTAATCCAAACATCCAAATTATTACATTACAATTACGCAAGTCCAAGATTTCTATTAAAATTAATTATACTGATGCATACAGTTCAAAGTTTTTCAAGGACTTAATTAGCCGACGAGTCTTACAGAGGACTCGGTTTTTTATACCTATCATGGTGCAATAGGGACTATGAAGGGCATTAAATAGCCAGGGTATAGATGTTCTAATCCGTGGATGGAGTGACCTGTTTAGTCAAAATTAAGAAACCGAAATTTTTGGTTAAAAACCTAAGTTTTTAGCAGATTATTTCCGAAATATTTGAGGAAGACCAGTTTTACCTTGTTTTATTTATTTATTTAAAGAATAGATTATTTCCAAAATATTTGACGAAGATCAATTTTACCTTGTCATTAACTTGGATCATGAATCGAAATCCATTTTGTTGCTGTTTATCTTCATAGTCTAATGGCTGAACAACTTTTAATGAGCCAGTCCCATCACTGTTTCTTACCATCGTAAATTTGTCAGCACCATACCCACTACTTTCTATCACCTGAAAGGTTAAAATTAGATTATAGATTAATATGTGATATGTATGTCGTCTTGCTATTCCCACTACGTCGATAAGCATCTCTTAATAGCACTTCAATATGTGATATGTTTGTCATCTTCCTGTTCCCACTATGTTGCCCAGCACTTATAGCTGATGTTAGGAAAATGTCATTCAAAAATATTACCGAAACACCAAATAAAACAAATGATATTTAAAATACGAAGAACACTAAAAATAAAATCTAATTGGTTGAGTAGGTTAAGTTGAACATTACGCAAACATATATATATATATATATATATATATATATATATATATATATATATATATATATATATATATATATATATATATATATATATATATATATATATATATATATATATATATATATATATATATATATATATATATATATATATATATATATATATAATGTTTTAGAGGTAATTACTTTGCACAAAAAAAAAAGAAAAAAAAAAGGAGAGAGCGAGAGAAGAAGAAGAAAAGGACTTTCATCCTAATGACATATATATATATATATATATATATATATATATATATATATATATATATATATATATATATATATATATATATATATATATATATATATATGTTTTAGAGGTATATTACTTGGCAAAAAAAGAAAAAAAAGGAGAGAGCGAGAGAAGAAGAAGAAAAGGACTGTCATCTTAATGACATTATTTATATATATATATATATATTTATATATATATATATATATATATATATATATATACATATAATGTTTTAGAGGTAATTACTTGGCAAAAAAAAAAAGAAAAAAAAAGGAGAGAGCGAGAGAAGAAGAAGAAAAGGACTTTCATCCTAATGACATTATATATATATATATATATATATATATATATATATATATATATATATATATATATATATATATATATATATATATATATATAATGTTTTAGAGGTAATTACTTGGCAAAAAAAGAAAAAAAAAAAGGAGAGAGCGAGAGAAGAAGAAGAAAAGGACTGTCATCTTAATGACATTATATATATATATATATATATATATATATATATATATATATATATATATATATATATATATATACATATAATGTTTTAGAGGTAATTAATTGCATACAAAAAAAAAAAAAAAAAAAAAAAAAAAAAAAAAGGAGAGAGCGAGAGAAGAAGAAAAGGACTGTCATCCTAATGACATTATATATATAATGTCATATATATATATATATATATATATATATATATATATATATATATATATATATATATATATATATATATATATATATATATATATATATATATATATATATATATATATATATATATATATATATATATATATATATATATATATTAAAGAAAATGGAAAATTGGAGAGTTCATACCTTGATGCAGTTCTGCAGTTTTTAGTACTACTACTACTACTAACAACTCACCGCAGCACCAAGCCACCTGAGGCCAACACATCTACGCACGCTCCTCTTCCATCCCAACATTTTCAAAGACTCTCTTTTTACACCCTTCCTGGAAGTTCCAATTTCCCTTCAATATTTCTTTATGACATCCTACCACCCCAACCGCGGACGACCTGCTTTCCGTTTAGAAAAAAAGCCTGCTTTTTGTTGTCAAGAAAAGAAAAGAAGTCGAAAGTAAAAAAAAAGAAGTTCTGTAAATGCTAAAATATCTTGGCCAGTTTTTGGCTTAGAACTTAGTGCACAAATACGCTGACAAATAAAACATTTAGTTAATGTATGTTGAGCATCATTATGTTTCATTTTTTTAGCTCACGACCTGAGAGGACATTTGTCCTACGGATCAAAAACTCACTCCGAGAAAAACACTATTAAAGATTTTGAAATCTCCTTTTTGAGCGCTCCATAATTCAGTTAACAAAATTGTATCAGCTTAAATTTTTTCTTTGGCCATTAATGATAGTGATAACATATAAGCAGGATAGCTTAACATATATGACAGGAATTCGATCAAAGGATAATTTCGCTCTCTTAAAATCTGTGAGATGTCGATTAGGAGAAAACTAAATTTTGTTGCTAAGAAATGGAGTTCCAACACAGATCACTCAAAAGAGCGAAAAAATTATAGCAAATTGCAAAACATCTCAAAAATTTTGGTCTTTTACAGAATAAAAAAGTTTCGCTCTTAGGTCTTGATACACCTTAATACAGAAATTTACAATTATGACTGGCAATGTTTAAGGCACAAAATCCTCTTTTTTTTTTTTAAACGTGCATCCCAGTGCACGTACATCCCACGTGCATCTTTTTTTTAACGTGAAACCCAGGTGCATCAAAGTGCATCCCAGATTCGTGAATTCTGCAAATATTTCTAGCTGATTGTAGGGATATTAATTTTTCTTTTACCTTATAATGAAATTTATTTGTTTCATCTTCATCAAGCACTGTCACAGTAAGAATAGGGGTATCTGGCAACAGTGTTCCCTCCGTCTCATCTACTTCCGTATACCATTCAGATTTGGAAAACTGTGGCGGCATATCGTTTATGTCTTTTACACGTATTGATGCTGTTCCAGTACCTATAGATAGAAAAACAAATCTATGTCAGTATTTTAGCTATTTCTTAAAAGAATAAATTTCAATGTCCATTTTTGAGAAAAAACTATCGATTCAGAAGTTTTTTTTTCTTTGCGTCAAGCTCGTCTAAACTTTTTCTATGTGTTTAATAATACAAGAAAATTATAGCACACCATTCCCGTTTATGCGGCGTCGTTATTTTTCAAATCATAAAGCAACGAATAATGATTAAAGGGGAAATGGGACAGAAGAATTAAAATCAGAAAAAGCATAAAAAGAAAACAACACCAAAATGAACGCATCAGAAAAATAATAAAATCGAAAAAATTTTTAAATCAGGAATAATGTAAAATGAGAACAACATTAAAACAGAGGTATCAGAAAAAAGGGTAAATTGAAAAAAAAAAAAACACTTAAATAAATGTATCAGAAAATTGTGAAAGAGGGAAAATGAGAACATCTTTAAAATGGATATACAATGAATGTTAATAAATATACATTATAATGAATGTACGTACGACATACCAAAACGAGTATCGAAGTTCACAGTTCAAAAAAAAAAAAAAAAAAAAAAAAAAAAAAAAAAAAAAAAAAAACGACGATGAGCGACCCAACATTTAGTTACTATTTAATTTTGTTTTCATCTTTTTTTTTCTTCTGTCTTGTTACAATAAACAGATATAGATGGAAGAAAAACAGGAAAATAGGCTTAACAGAGAACTCTGATGTCGTTTTTAATATCAATATTATTCTAGTATAATCAATTTTTAACTGCACACTTAACTTATTCATGTTCTACAGGCCACTAATCGTTATCAAGGTATCATCCTATTCACTGCTTTGAGTTGAAAACGAAAGTTATGAGAATTTGTCCCTTTCCTCATTTGCTACCACAGGATACTACTGGACTTCTACTTTTCTACTATGGGCAGGATTTATTGTCGAATTCCCAATACATGAATGTCGAGCCAATATGCGTCGCACAGAGTGAAAATAATTTTTACTTAATGCCAACAGGAAAATTTTGCTGCAGTTCCCTAGACTTCTGTTTTTAGAAATACATTTTTTCGGATACTTTCATTGAAAAATATCTTTTTTTTGTACGTTCATTAAAAATAAAAATTGCCTCCCCCCTCCCTAGATTTTAAAATACATTTTGCCCTTCCATCCCCCACTACATTTTCGTGAATTGACACTCCTACTGCTAACCACGATAATGTGCCTGAGTTTATAATAGTAGCAAACAATTATTGCGATTAGCCTTGCAGAACTTATGTAACAGTAACACCTTAATTGCGTATTCAATACATATCGTTGAATATACAAATTTTTAATTGCTTTTAATCTTGTTGACATGCTGACTTATTTATTTATCATTTATTTCTGACCAATCTTATAATATTTGTTTTTCTTTTTTTTGGTGTTTGTGTTTTTAAGTTTTGACTGTGAAGAGCAGATTTAGCCCATCTGGGTTTGTGATAGCCAATTTTTTCGGAAATAAATCTTATCTTAAGACTATCCACTTATCCTTATTATTAAATGGTTGAGACCCAATTCCACAACAACAAAACCAGCTAGAGAAACTAAAAAAGGATATTCTAAGTGGATTGTTCTTCGCCTTCTTCTTTTCCAGGAGACACTTAAAGCGTAGCTAGACAACATTTCAGGCATATCCTTGACTAAGCGATTGGAAGCGTAGTTTTGTAAAGGAGGGTTCTCAGGGCAACATCATCTTTTACAATGGGATCTGGGCACTTAAACTTATATTAATAACGAAAACAGCAATATGTTCTAGGCCAAATATTGAACCTAAGTTTTTGAAATTGTCGACAATTCTATATAAAACTAAGGAGTAACTACTACAAGGCCGTATCCAGGGGGGGGGGGGTTACCCGGTTTGAACCCCCACCCCCCGAAATTTTTTACCGACTCGAAAATAAGTCGAAAATTAGTAAAACCTAGGTAAAAATCAGTAAAATTAGTCGAAAACTGAGTCAAAAATTAGTAAACGCCCCCCCCCCCCAAAAAAGAGTCAAAAATTAGTAACCCCCCCCCCTGAACAAAAATCCTGGATACGGTCCTGAACTACTACATACGTTATACAAAAGCTAATCGTAGTAATTATTACCACTGCTACTACTAATAACTCACTGCAGTAAAATTGTAACCATAGCAATTCTTAAATGAGCTTTTGGATTTTTTTTTCTGACAAGCACGATTAAATTTACTTTTTTTTTCGTTTTTTTTTGTGTGTGTGTTTATTGACTTTAAAGTGCTGTTTTTCATAAATAAATTTTATTTTATCTTAAAAATAAATTAATTGTTAATAAAAAAGACTGAAATATTTGTCACAGCGTTAAAGCTCAACTCGAATCTTGAGAAGCGTTCACTGCTCACTTTGGAATACGGTGGATAATATGTGTCATACGAAATAATTAAAACGAGTTAGTATTTGATTAGTATTATAGTATTATAATCTTAGTATTACAACAAGTCAGTCCATCTATGAATTAAAATTTATAGCAAGTGACATTTTGGAGAGTTTCATTTCTTCCAGTTCAATTTTAATTTTTATCCTCGGTCATTTCAATGGGTAATTTTGTTCATTTTTAACACAAATAGCACTATTTATTTTCACCTCAAAAAAATATTTTTCTGTTGACCAGTAGTAAGGCCGACTGTAAATGTTCACAAGTCAAGATAAAACATTTTATGATTTGAGTGAAACCTAACGAATAAACAGTGAAACAGCCATTACGTGCTTAAAAATAACTATAAAGTATTTGTTTATTTAAAATCAGACTTTTGGCGACTAATGTAACTATCAACAAAATAGTGGCGGAGAAAAACAGAACTGAAAGTTCACTGGCAATCCAAACGCTTCACTGCAAATACAGGAAATTTACTCCGGGAATTTTACCTCTTACTGATTTGAACTTGAACCATCTTTTTTCTTGCATCCGGTGCTATATTTGTCAGGTAATAGATCCTAGCCATGAGTGATACTCTTGAGATACTGTAAAACTTCGCCATGAGCGATACAATAGTGATACTCGATACTCACGATACTCGCAATGCAATAGTGTGATACTTTTATGCCATGATACGCTGACGGAGTATTGGTTTAAAGAATAGTGAGATACCATGAAATGTGAGTGACATGCTAATGAGATACTGATAATACCGTGAGATACGTGCTACTTTTCAATAGTGACACTTGCCATGAGAACCGATATTTTGTACAGCGTCAGTTAAAGCAGAAAGGACAGTGAAAATGAAATAAATTTTTGCTGAAAAAGACCTCCATACGCATTTATGCAGTTTTTGGCAGTACTGGGTGCTAAATAATGTTAAAAAGTAGGCGAAAAATCAGTAAAAATAAGCTGAAAACATTTGGCACCAAACAGCTTAACAAGGTTATATTTCTTTTGATGTTGTTGTATTTGGGAATAACAAAAAATGCTCAGGTTAGAATTTCTACGGAAAATTAAGTAGTAAATTTCGCTTATTTATTTTCATAGTTCAACGTAGCACCACTGACGAAATTATGAACCGTCCTAAAAACTTCATAATTCTAAAACAACTAAAATTACCTTTTAATCCCGTTCCATCCATTGCGACAACTTGTATCGCATAGTCTGGCGTCTTTTCTCTATCCAAGCAGCAAACTGCAGTTTTTATAACGCCTGTTTCTGGTTCAATTTCGAAAATCGGAGTACCAGTATTTTCATCAATTACATTCTTTTCAATTGAATACGTCAATTTTGCATTGGCACCTTCATTTGGATCGTCGTAATCAACAGCAGTCATTGTCATAACAACCATACCTGGAAAAAAGGATGTTTTAGAACCTTCCCCTTGTAGCATTTATTGAACCTTGAACCTTCCCCTTGTAGCTAAGACCCATAGTAGAATATGTATAAATCAACAGCAGTCATTGTCATAACAACCATACCTGGAAAAAAGGATGTTTTAGAACCTTCCCCTTGTAGCATTTGTATTAATCAATAGCAGTCATTGTCATAACAAGCATACCTGGAAAAAAGGATGTTTCAGAACCTTCCCCTTGTAGCATTTATTGAACCTTGAACCTTCACCTTGTAGCAACTTCCCCGTGTAGCATTTGTAGTAATCAACAGCAGTCATTGTCATAACAAGCCTACCTGGAAAAAAGGATTTTTCAGAACCTTCCCCTTGTAGCATTTATTGAACCTTGAACCTTCCCCTTGTAGCTACGTCCCCTTGTAGCATTCGCAGTAATCAATAGCAGTCAATGTCATAACAACCATACATGGAAAAAATGATGTTTTAGAACCTTTCCCTTGTAGCATTAGTTGAACCTTGAACCTTCCCCTTGTAGCTACTTCCCCTTGTAGCATTTGTATTAATCAACAGCAGTCATTGTCATAACAACCATACCTGGAAAAAAGGATGTTTTAGAACCTTTCCCTTGTAGCATTAATTGAACCTTGAACCTTCCCCTTGTAGCATTTGTATTAATCAATAGCAGTCATTGTCATAACAACCGTACCTGGAAAAAAGGATGTTTTAGAACCTTTCCCTTGTAGCATTAATTGAACCTTGAACCTGCCCCTTCTGCTACTTCCCCTTGTAGCATTTGTAGTAATCAATAGAAGTCATTGTCATAACAACCGTACCTGGAAAAAGGATGTTTTAGAACCTTTCCCTTGTAGCATTTATAATTCCAATTCAATTCAAAAGTACACTTTAGAAATAGAGCTACTAAGCTCCTAGCTACAAGCATTGAACAAACTTTCTGACTTTTAACAGTAATAGCTTAGGATAAATTTGTCTTCCATAAGCTAGGTTTATAAAGTTAACGGGCTCCTAGGGGAGATCCTGTAAGGGAGGTCAACGGTACACTAAAAACTCCGACTAGAATATTTTTTTTTTCGTGCCAGTGACTACTCACTTACTTGTACTGTCTTATTATGTACTTTATAATGCATGAATGTCTTTAACTGTACTGGAATTGTTAGAGCGAATAATCTTAACAATTTAGTTGACACAAAATGTCGTAATAAAGAATAGAACTAAAAAAAACTAAGTGGTGTTCTTATTTACAAAAAAAGGAAAAAAAGAAAAAATGGCTGGCAATTATTAAACACTGACGCATAATAAGACACAAATGAATTTAAGAAGTGCCTTCTGCGTACAGCAGGGCAGCAGGGGGTTCAATGAGTTTAAAAAGGAGTTTCTTTGGGTTTAATCGGGTTTTTGATTTTGTATTTTCTTTCAAAGAAAATTGCACTAAATATTTCCCTTAAAATTGGCCCACTACCATTTTTCGGTGTGAAAACAACGATTTCCCAAAGTCACGACATTTGGAAAATTCGTTTAACGTATTAATTTTGGAGGAAAAAAAAGGATTTTTTCATATTAATGACGTTGCAAATAGTTATAATAATTGAACAGTTATAATAATTTGGAGAAGTTATAATAAGTTTTGCGGTTATGAGGATCTATGATAAATATTTTAAAAAGCACATTACAGTTTATTTTTCTATTCTTTTTCAAATCATCAAGTAGTTTTTATTTTATTATTTACCCCCTCCCCCTCGAGAAAAATAGCTACTTGTATAATTAATTGCTGTTTCCAAGGCTGTAAATTCGGTCCATGATGACGTTTGAAGTTCTGTAAAAAAGAATGATCGATTTTGACCTTTAAAATCAGCTCTTTCGTGGCTAGTTCGGTAATGTGTGCACGAAAAGGCAATTTTTCTTACCTTTAGGAATGAAACGATCAGAGATGGCTAGGTGTAGCTCGAGAAAATAAAACTTAGAGTAAATTATGAGAGATAAAATAAGAACAGAATAATTTTATTGATAAAAAAATTAATATAACCAAGAACAACGTCCAATTCCCTGGCGCTCCTACCCCCCCCCCCCAAAAAAAAGGAAAAAAACTCAAGCCCTTATTAGACAGTGACACATAACAAGGGACGAATAAATTTAAGAAGCCCTACGGTAGGGATAGGTTTTTTTTTATACATGTGGTAGGGGTTTTAATCAATCTTTGGTGTCGGACCTTGTATTTATTGTCTACGTCACAATATGCTTCTGTGCTTATCACTGCTAAGAAGAAATCGGTACTTGTGCATTATACCCACTCTTTTATACACTGCTAGTTTGGTTAATGCTAATGAAATAAAATAAGATGAATATAGAATAGTTTAGAAACAAATTTGGGCTATATATTTGTACATTACGGGGTGGGGGGGGGGTAAAAAAAAGAAAAAAAACAGATACCCCATTATAATGGTTTATTAACAAAATTACAAAAATTACATTTTACAATTATTCGCCCATAATTATAATTTTATCATTCATTTTAGATCACCTGTTTCACACAACTCGAATCTAACAACTTTTTTATGATCGGGTATCTCTCCCGCATCTGTCCGAGTAACTGCCGCGTCTCATTTGACATATATAAAAGAGTGGGTATAATGCACAAGTACCAAGAAACCTGTCAAATTTGCAAACCAAAGTAAAGCGGAAATCTTGAGAGGACAGAAGGACAGTTCAAACTGTAATACCATCAAAAATAGGATAAACTTAGTTTCTATCAGCTAGGCATAAAAAGATAAGGGGTCCTTGGAAATTTTGTACCAGGTACTTGTAAAGTACGAAAGTCTACTTTGACACAAGCTAGGTATTGATCGACGTACTGTCGA
Organism: Artemia sp. Qi Xiang Cuo; assembly: GCF_049724085.1. Lineage (NCBI taxonomy): Eukaryota > Metazoa > Arthropoda > Branchiopoda > Anostraca > Artemiidae > Artemia > Artemia sp. Qi Xiang Cuo. Next base: position 4,456,326 of record NC_142807.1, read on the forward strand.
TGTCAAATAATTATATTTTTCCCAAGCTGAGCCTAGCAGTCCCTAATTGTTTCACCCCTAAAGTTAAGATATGTTGCTTTCTCGTACACACATTACCAAATTAAAGCGATGAAAGAGTCGATTTTAAAAGGCCAAATTTCGAAGTCAACACAACACCAATTGACAGAGTATTGACAGCGTTGACAGGAGCAATTTAATTATACCAGGCATATGCGCATTTATTTTCCTCGGGGGGAGGGGGTCGATAATTAAATAAAAAATACTTATTATAACTAGTAAGTAGTTATATATTAACTTATTATAACTATTCCAAGTATTTGCAGCGTATTAATATGAAAAATGTTTTCTTTTTCAAAATTAAGGTCCTAAACGAATTTTACCAAGTCGTGACCTATCTAAATCGTTTTTTCACACTGGAAAATGTTGGTAAGCTAACTTTCAGAAACAACTACAGTGCCGTTTTTCGAGAAACAATTTACAGGAAAAAAAAATACATATAATCAATTTGCATATATGCAAAAAATTCGTTTAATAAGATAAGACTGAATCAAATCTTCATTTACTAGGTACTTATTAGAGAAATAAAAACAATCGAGCGATTTGGGTTCAACTAAGAACACAACTTCAAAAAACGAGCGAGGTGAAGATGGTTGACGAACAGATGCAACCTCTAATTAAACAAAATAAATCGGGGAAACTCGCTATATAATAGAAATGAAATATAACAGATATTTTTCTTTTCCCAAATACAACTCCTCAACAAAACAAGAAAATCAAGAATTTCTTTCACCACATTACCCATGGTGATATCACCTTTCATTTAACCCATTCACCAAGGGCATGATAAAGCTAAAAAAAGGAAAATAGCTGAGAAGAACAAAACAAAAGCTTTAGTAAAAAATTGCACTTTTTACTCATAAATCTTCCCTAGCTCCTTAGATATATAATTATTTTTTAAATACATTTTTCCCTTCCTTAAGACGATTCGTCAAAAAAAGAAAACAAGGAATTTATTTAATGATACTACCACGGTGATATCATCTTTCGTTAGGTCATAAAAGACAAAACAAAAACGCAGTACGGTTTAGAAGAATAAAATGAAAACTGAATTAAAAGTGTTTTCTTTTACTCATAAATATTTTCTATCTAACTGAGAGGAATATAATAGTTTTTAAATATATCTTTCTCTTCCTTAAGACGATTCGTCAAGAACAGAAAAAGGGAGAAACTCTTTAATTATATAACCAATGGTGATCGACCATAGTTATGAAACAAAGGAAACTATTTTAGTAGAACAAAAGAAAAGCACTGTTAGAAAGCGCGATTTTTGACTCATAAATCTTTCCTGGCTCATTTAAAGAAAATAATTTACTCGAAATGTAAACAAGACGAAAACTATTTTTTCTTTAAATATTTATGACCCTAAGCCAGGAACAAAAATTGCCTTTTGTTCCTAATATGATTAAAACAGCGATAATTATGCATTTTTGTTCATAATTATGATGAATTAGGAAAAATACGAATTTGTTAGACGCTACTTCATGACTGTTTTTTTCTTTATTTTCTATAGATACAAAGGATCGCAATAATACAAATAAAATTACAAAGATTTAAGATCCTGGCAGATTAATACATAATAGTTAGATTTTGCTTAAGGAAAAAAACTTATCTCTACATATCAAACATTTCGTTGTAACGATCTCTAAGTAAGGAGCGACACAGCTCATTAGTAACCGAAACTCTAAGAAAGAGAGTCTTGATAACCACAGATACATCAAAAGAATCAAATTTTGATACTGATTAAAAATAATCAAAATTCATTAAGTTCAATGGTACCCATCAAAAGTTACGAGCCTAGGAGAATTTGCTCAGTATTTGAAGGAAGGGAGAAATATCCCCAAAACATCCAGTGATCTCAATGGAAATAACACCATAAAATTCAGCATATTAGAGAACCCCTACTGAAGAGGTTCCAAGCTCCTATATAAACAAATGGGGGATTTTCACATTTTTTTCCAGAAGAAAGAACACAGATGCGTGTTCGATGCTGAAAGAACACAGATGTTGTTTTTTTTTTGTTTGTGTTTCCCAGGGGTGATCGTATCGAACCAATGATCCTAGAAGATCGGGAGAGGGCTAATTTGACCGGAAGTCGAAAGTTCTAGTACCGTTTTAAGTGACCAAAAGATTGGAGGGTAGCTAGCCCCCTAGCGTGCCCCTTTTTTCTCCAAAGTCATGCGATCAAAATTTAGAGATAGCCATTTTATTCAGCATAGTTGAAAAGTTCAATAACTATGCCTTTGGGGATAATATGACCCCTCCCCCCAGACACATGGGAAAGGGCTGTAAGTTACAAAATTTACCCATTGTTTACGCATGGTATTTTTCAGCGAAGATGGAATTGTCCGGAGGGAATTTTACAAGGGTAGGGGGAGAGTATTTTACGCGGGAGGAATTTTCAACGGAGGAGTTACCCGTGAGGGTAGGCAATTTTTCATGAAGAGGGAGCCTGATTTTCCGGGGCCCCCTCCTCAATACCTTGCTCTTTACCCTAAAGTTTGACTGTTTGTCCCAATTTTTTAATAACGACTCATGTAACCCACAGACCGTTTGACTAGAATAAAAAGCTTTTTTGAAAGTGCTACAAAACTTTAGCGTGAAGAGCAAGATATTGAGGAGAGGGTGACCTCCCTCATCTACGGAAAAATTTCTGCTCGTTTTAAATTTTAATGTTGCTCGTTGCTTTCAGTTTATACCTTTTTTTAGTAAGCAATAAATATCAAAATACTTTTGTTTTGCAAAGGACAGAGTTTTGTAGATTCTAGCGGCAAAAAGCAGAATATTTTAGGTAAAAATTGTATTCTTAAAATATTTTATTATTTTCCTAGAATATTTTAGGTAAAAATTATTCTGTCCGCTGACTTTTAGAGGGTAAAACCCTCTAAAAGCAAGCCGACAGAAAGTGAAAAGCCCACGGAAAAACCATAAAGGTTCCTGTTGGAACCCTGGTCCCAGTTTGTTCAGATAAATGTCCCTCCCAGATTCCTTTCTTTTGGCCCCTTAATTATTTTCCGTCCCCGAGTTATAAATATTAATTTTCCTTTTATTTTGTGACGCCATTTTGGGTCCTCTTAACTGCGTACGTGCTTTATAGACCACGAGGTAAAGAATTGCGCAGTTAGGGAGGTTGATCAGTAAATTAGTAAGTCCTAGGATTGGCTGGAAAGATTTATTTACCACCCTCGTAACCCCTGCCGCAGCACGCGGCTAGCGGGCTGGGAGAAAGGGTCCTTTTTAGTCAGTTCTTATATACAACGTGTTGTGAATACAGTAAGCTTTTTTTACTATGTAGGCTACTCTTTTATTTTTTCAGCTTAGGTCGAATCTAAAAGAGTTAGTTAGAAATCTTATCGGTAAACTTTGGCTTTAAATGTGGCCATAGACCATCCGATCACGTTGGTATATACGGAACCGTTGGAGTAACCGCGGAAATCCTACTAATTTAGTGTCGACGAGGGATCTCCCCCTCCAGTAAGTGGCATAGCAACTCTTTGCGCCATTTTTGCCTTTAAAAGTGGTAACCCTCGCACGTTAAACATCCAATAAGTGGTGCCAGCGGTACTTACACTCCAATAAGTGGTGGCAGCGATTTAAGGTCCTATCAGTAAACCTGATAATAAAAGAATTCTGCGATTTCGAAGAGACGGGTCAATTTGGCCTAGAAAGTAGCCTATGGTGGGTACATATATAAAAATCGTAAATAGAAAAATTTTATCTGAGCTGTGCCTAGTCGGATAATAATAGGTAATAAAATTTAAGAATCAATAAATCACGCGAATAATTAACTTGTGAGACAAGGGAGGCTGCGCCACCCACAGATAATCGACAAATTAAAAGGAAATAATTTTTCACGAAAGGATAAAAAGAGACATTGATAAAAAAAAATTTCATTTGAACAAAAGACGTTAAACAAAGCTTAAAATAATGACGGACAAACGAAGAATTCAGACATGGTATACCACGGCTTAACAAAAATTGAATTTAGACACACAATTGTATGCGACTACCATTGAAAACGCCATAGGAAAAGACTCATCAGATAGAACCACATATCACTCAACAGGTGAAAAAGACATTTCTAGAACATGTGAAGAGGAAATGTTCAAACCAAAATCAGTAATAGAACGATCCCCGATCCGAACCAGATATGAAGAGAAAATTCTAATACAAATGCAGAAAGAATTATAAGCAGATAGAGAAACCCAAACAAAAGAAACAGTGGCGATAATACATGGAGAAAAATCATTGCATGAAAGAACGGGTATAACAAAACAAACTCACCCTTCAGAGAAGGTACAAAAAGTAAGGGAGTTGCGGGGAGAAGAAAATATTATACAACGAGCAGACTCAGAAAATGAATTAAGAGAATATAAAGACAGTGAGATTCAAAGTAGGCCAAGTAGCAGAAGTAGTAGAAGTTCAATTTCCAGCAGGAGCTCACGAAAAAGCACTCAAATAGATATGACGCAACAACTTTTAAATTTCATAGAGAATGAAAGATTAGACAGAGAACGAAAGGAGGAAGAAGATAGAGAACAAAGAGAAAGAGATAGAATAGGCAAAGAAAAAAAGGAAGAGGCTGATAGGATAGCCAGAGAAAAAAAGGAAGAGGCAGACAGAGAGGAAAGGAAATACATAATGGAAATGATTGCAGGGAGAAATTCCCAAGAGCCTCAGAAAGCTTCTACAATAGAGGTAATGCAGGCAATAAACCTGCAACCAATGAAAGAAAATGAAGATGTACATTTATACATATACAATTTTGAAAAAAAACGGCGGAATTAAGCGGGTTGCCGAGAGAAAATTGGGTGACAAGAATACAGCCCCTCCTTAACTACTAAGCACAAATTGCATATAAAGCATTACCAATGGAGTACTCAAGGGATTTTGAAAGACTAAAACAAGCCATTTTTGAAAAATTTCAACTCTCCCCCGAGCACTTTCAAAGAAGATTTAGAAGCGAAAGAAAACGAGACAACGAAACATAAAATACCCACAGAGAATTGAAAATATATTTGAAAGAAAAGAACCCAAAAACAAGCGAAGAATTGGCGGAAATGGCAAATAGGTGGACCGAAATAAGAGAGGAATTTGAGGAGACAGACATATTTCAATATAGAGAGTATAACAAAAATAGGCACTATAACAAAGCGCACGGAGAACTAACTTGCTATAACTGTGGTACCACGGGGCATTATGCAAGAAACTGCCCCAGTAAACATGACCAAAAACCACATAAAACGACAGCCTGGGCCCTGACCAATAATAAAGAAAAAAATTACGCATTTACAGAGTCGGATAAAATATACAGAAAGTTGAACGTCGTAATGGCAATTCATTCCTGCAGTGACCAAACCTATGTGCGAACTGGCCTAATTAATAGAACGGAGATAGACCATAAAAATAAGATTACAACATTATGTTATTATGGAGACAAGCACCCATGCCCGTCTGCTTGGGTAAGAATAGAAATTGCAAAGAAGGACGGTACAGTCCAGAGAAAAACGATAAAATTAGGCTTAGTACCTACGCTAGCAGTGGATGTTTTAGTAGGAGGAGACTTTGGAGATATCGGGAATCTCCTATCGTTAGAAGCGGCTTCTTTAACAGAGGAAAAATTACAAAATTACACTACGACGGAAAAATATGCTACTTCGTTGACAAGGCGGGAAGGTGAACCGGCCCATAAAACAAATGGGAAGGCTGTGCCACCCTATCGGAAAAACGAAATACATGATACGCGTGTTCAAAATGTTGATAATCTACAAAAATGGAATGCGGAAGTAATAAGACCACATAATATTGAAAATCAGACGCACGAAATTGATTTTTCACGTAAACTTGCAAATAATAGAAAATTTGCGAATACTTTTAATGAATATGAGACGCTAACAAGTACAGGTCAACCTTAACCGCTGAGCGTACCAGAGAAAAATGAGACAGAATTTATTGTACGCGCTTTTCCTATGTAAGCTTGAGAGATTTTGGCAAAATATGAAAAACCAAATGTCAGAGTTCAATTCCCATTTGATGATGAAATATTTGTTTCTGCGGTAAGAATAAAAAAGACTGAAAGAGAGAAGAAAGATATTAAGCGGAACTACAATAAAGAAAGACAGTCGAAGATGTGACACTAGAGTCCAATTCAGATTTCATGACGATTTATTTAATGTTACTACAAAACAAAAGAAAACTAAGAGAGAGAAAAGAGATATTAAACGGAGCTACAATGAAATTATTCAGTCAAAGATAGTGGATACTGGAGTCCAAATTAGATATAACGGTGATATTTCATTTTGCGCCAATGACAAAATTGAAAGCAATAGAGACGAAAAGAGGAATGTAAAAAAGAGACAGAATATGGAGATTCAGTCTACGGTGGCGAAAAACAAAAAAATGTTGGATGGGCTGTACTTTGAAAACATAAATACTAAGGGGGGAAAAGAGTCCAAATACCAAGCGGGACTAAAACAACATGGTTACAAAATAGAGCTGAATGATCTACAACGGGTTGGGGGAAAGTTGGGAGATATTGAATGTCGAGTCGGATTGGAAAAATTTGGAAACGAATCTGAAATTAGTATTATCAATTCAAAAGATATGTCGATCCTTTATGAGGGGGAGGAATCCCTTGGGGAAGATCCCCTGCGGGAAGTCGCAAAAGGTAGCCATTTTCCTCAATGCAAAACTGGCGGACAAGTTGTGATCCCTTTACCGAGATTTTGCCTTTCTGATCTTGAGTCCTTGGGGGATACTCTCTCCCAGTCACTTCATACTTCACCCAAACCGTTGTCCAGCAACCCTATTCATAGCTGTTATTCTTCATGGGAGTCGACAAGTATTTCCAGCAAATTGTATTCAGTGGGAGATGTATCCAAATTTCATTTTCAATTAGCATCAACGTATATTCTTCGGTTAATTATCCCAGGGGAGGCAAACCAGAAAAAAGCGATTCATGGTTCGCTCAGATTTTTACTTCATTTTCCTGAACCCTTATCGTTTTCACAGGCCTGTGTATTTTCGGCCTTAGACTATTTGAAATTATGTCAAGGGGCAATTTACTTTTTTATCGAGATTTGGGGTTGTTTCCACAGATGGAAATTAAGAGGCTAGTGCAGCCAAATTGTTCACGATGGCTGGCATCATCATATGTGCCAGAAACTGATTCTCTGCTCCTCTCAAATGTAAATTCGTGACAGCAAGAAAATTTTAGTTTTTAATTTGTGCTGTGCACAATGAATTCATACGAATCTTGGGGACTTCGATTTTCGAGACCAAATGCGGATGTTAGACGATCTAGACCATGGTGGTTTCTACAATGGAGACGTGGGGATGGCGAAAAATCCTGAGCCAAGCGGTGAAAAGAGAGAAGATACAAGTTTAGTGATTTTGAGTTTAGTGTTATGTATTTTATGTCTGAATTTCCAGCCAATCCAACGGGGATGTGGGCCATTTATCTTAGGAGGGATGTGTTGGAACCCTGGTCCCAGTTTGTTTAGATAAATGTCCCTCCCAGATTCCTTTCTTTTGGCCCCTTAATTATTTTCCGTCCCCGAGTTATAAATATTAATTTTCCTTTTATTTTATGACGCCATTTTGGGTCCTCTTAACTGCGTACGTGCTTTATAGACCACGAGGTAAAGAATTGCGCAGTTAGGGAGGTTGATCAGTAAATTAGTAAGTCCTAGGATTGGCTGGAAAGATTCATTTACCACCCTCGTAACCCCTGCCGCAGAACGCGGTTAGCGGGCTGGGAGAAAGAGTCCTTTTTAGTCAGTTCTTATATACAACGTGTTGTGAATACAGTAAGCTTTTTTTACTATGTACTCTTTTAACTTTTCAGCTTAAGTCGAATCTAAAAGAGTTAGTTAGAAATCTTATCGGTAAACTTTGGCTTTAAATGTGGCCATAGACCATCTGATCACGTTGGTATATACGGAACCGTTGGAGTAACCGCGGAAATCCCACTAATTTTTGGGGCCGACGAGGGATCTCCCTCTCCAGTAAGTGGCATAGCAACTCTTTGCGCCATTTTTGCCTTTAAAAGTGGTAACCCCCGTACGTTAAACATCCAATAAGTGGTGCCAGCGGTACTTACACTCCAATAGTTCCTTCACACTGAATTTTGGCTTTCCATTCTCCCCTTCACACTGGATTCCGGAAGGCGCCGGAAGAAACAATGAAGCTAAGAACCTGGCAGGAAAAGGAAGCCCAAAACGCGGCCTATTAACGTTTTCTATGGTTTGCGTACTATATACTATACGCATGCATTCAAGAGCACTCATAGCACTCATAACACGTATAAACGTAATATTAAGCTATTACGAAAGAATACGTGGTATATATGGGGAGATGTGACCGATCAAGTATATAACTATTAACTCAAAAGCATTCGTTTTGCAATTAGAAGACAAAGAAGATTTTGCCACCTTTATTAGAAATTCAACTTGCATTAGGAAAACTTAAAGAAGAAATAACTCAAGACTTTGGATGAACCCAGCTATGGATCCCTTTCAAACAAATCTAGTGAATGAACCGGAAGTTATTATATTGTTCTATATGAATATGTTAGTTTTAATTTTAATGTTTTAGTATTTCTGCTGATGACGATCGCCGCATATGTGGTAGAAACATCCAGAATTTTGCATCTGTTCTCACTGTCTAATAAATGGACTTATCCCTATTTGAACGTTTATTTGTTTCCCTATTGAATGTTCTTTTCGAACATAATAATGACTACCGTAGTAGTAAGTGCGTCCTAGCCACCCCCCCTCATCCAATGGGGCTGTATATAGCCATAGACTATATATAAAAGTTTTTTCCTTCAGACTTATTTTATTTGTCATTTATCTGTTGATACAAAATAAGTGAAACGAAGCAGCCATAAAATCAGTTGTATTTTATTATATAAATCAGTTACGGGTTACAAAACTGTTTGAATAATATTAGAAAGTTAAAGTTGAGTAATGTACGGAGCTGCTGAATAAGTTTGCTCTTGAAATAAGTGATTAGTTTAGCATAATTTAGTTTTAACTTCATATCTCGTTTGATAGTTTTGTTTTTCTAGTTATTAAGATATCAAAAAACAATCAGAAAAGAAAACTTAAAATAAAACGATAAAATTGCTTAATTGCTCCATGCCACGATACATAATGTTTTGTTTCTATTTAGCTGTTTGTGCTTCATTATGTATATGGTTTCGCCCATTAATTTTTATTTTCTAAAATAGCATAAAAATTTGCAGTGCAATACATTTATTCAATTTATTTATGATTATTTTTCGATTTTTATTATAATTTGCTGTTGCAATTTTTTCCGTAATTTGGTAATAATTTCGCAATTTTGTAATTGCAATGTAATTGCTTTTTACTGTAACTGTTTTAAATTCAAACTCACAAGCTTAGCCTTTGGTGTAAAGCTAATTAGTTTTTTTTTGTATTTAGAATAATTATTATAATTGTATTACATGTATGCATTTGAACGATGGGTGGTACATAAGTTTTTACTTTATTGACAAATATTATCTGTCAAGGACCCTCACTCTGAAGCTTATCAAAAATTGGAAAATTTTATAGCAAAAATGCACAAATAGCAAACATCCTATTTTACACTCTTTTAGCTTTACATTCAGATTAAAAAAGAAAAAAGAAAAAACAGGTTTAGAGACAGAGAAAGGAATGTACAGAGAGGGGGAGAGAGAAAGATAAAGAGAGACAAGAGAGAGAGAGAGAGGGAGGGACAGAGTGAGAAAGAAAGAAAAAGATAGATAAAGAAAGAGAGAAGGATATGTCTATATTGTAAAACTCTTATTTTTGACAACTAACATTCCGAAAAAAAACCCAACAATTATCCAAGAATTTGTTTTCATCTTCTGCAAATTTCATTCTTAGGGGCAGTGCTATTATTGTGGCCACGGGCAAGTTTTTTATTTTAAAGCAACCTAGAAACCACAAAAGTTTGGAGACACGTCTTTTGCTGTAACTTCGTATACAGAAATACAAATTCTAGTAGTAGTTCGGTGTTTGATAAATTTTCGGTAAGCTCTTCAGCAGGGGTGTCGTTGGGGGGGGGGGGGGAGAATTGCCCCCCCCATATTTGGAGCGAAAATATGGCGAAGAATTGCCCCCCCCCCTCCCAATAAAGATGCTGGAGCTACGTCCCAGCTCTTCAGGAGCAATTTCTAGGTGTTTCTGGCAAACCTGGTCACAGACCACAGAGGTCCGAAATTTAGGATATTTTGAATATAAAATTGAAAATGTAAAATAGTTAACGAAGATAATTTCTTAAACCACATTGGCCTGAACTAGCCTAATTTCGCATGACAAAGGTATTGTCCAGCACTACAGAGAAGCTGTTGAAATTTATAAATATCAACATTTAGGTCTAGCTTTAAACAGAGATTCTGGTGATTTAAGAATAAACGAGTCGTATTTCGGGTTTCTCAAAAGAGAAGCCGATACTTTACTAGTCCCTGAAATAAATCTTGAACAACTTCCTTATTCATAAAACGAAAGATTGGAACAATCTCTTACATCTCAAAGGGTGTCTGCAAGAAAAGATTTTTTTCAAATCCGAAATAAAACGACTCCCTTCTCCAGCTTGTTTGATTACTGGTTCGTTTTGTTTTGAGTGAATGAAATGTTTTCCTTTCTTTTATTTCTCAGTTGTTCGCTAGTATCCGTCGATGGCAGTTCATAATTTTTCCGATTTTGTGCAAATCCCGGATATTGACGAATAGCTCAATTTCATGACTGTTAGGTATTTGGTTTTAGCTCTTATAATCTTCCGTTTGTATTTAGTTTTATTCATCTTTTAAGTTTTTCGTTTTTTCTTCGGTTTTTTGGTTCTTTTCACATTGACTTTCCGCGTTTGTTTTTTGTTGTTTTTTTTTCTTCGGCACTTTCCTTGGATACATTATTTAGTTTCGCGCTGAAGGAAAGAGGCGTTTTTACTCTCGAAATATTAACTTTGTTGTGTTTTTTCAGTATTTTCATTTGGCCTTTAAAAACCTAATTTTTGCTCGTTTTTCTTTCTTTATGAAAATAGTTAACATGACAAAATAGCGTGATTAATTTAACTATTACAATACCTTAGTTTAATTGAAATTAATATAAAGAAATACAATTTAAACAATAATTTAAAAATTGAATAATTAACTGCTTAAATATTAATTACTAAATATAATACAATAATTGTAAAATACAATAATAATTCGAGTTTGCAACTAAAGGTAGTTAGAAAATCTATGAGCTGATGGCTTGAAGCTTCAAACAGATCAATAGCGAAGGGCCATAGATGGTCCATTTTTAGCTATTCAATTAATAATTTTTTTTACATATTTGATCAGCTTTGTGTGTTTGGAAAGAATGAAAAATGGTTTTCTCTAAAAAAAGGGTTCTTAATCATGGGCATAATATCGTTTATAATATATGTATAGCACAGAAGCTCTGTATGAGTGCTAAAAGAATGCCACCCGGTGAAGGCGGTAAAGAATTACCATTGAATTTGTAATTTATTGTACAAAAACACAAACAAAAGTGATAAATTCTAATTATCGGGAATTCTAATTTTTCCTGGAATTCTAATTCTAAGTTCCAACGCAGTTTCTAGAAAAAAATTAAACACGATTTTCTAACCCAAGACTTTGGACAAATACGATAACTATTTTACGGAAACTTTCCAGAAACAAAACCTATACTCCGGAAACTTTCTCAGACATAGCATAAATGAGAAAAAAAATGTTTTTACTAAGAAAAAGTTTATTAAAATCATCTTTGCTTCAAGAGCTCAAGGAACAGATGAGGAAAGAACCTTTGCTTCAAGGAACAGATGAGGAAAGAAGAAGTTTAGTTTAGTAGTGTCCCTCGATGTCGGTTTTTGTGTTATACCTGGCAAGACGGCAAGAATCATTGAGATTCGCGGAATTAGATCGATTGGAATCAGAAGAAAATATATATATATATATATATATATATATATATATATATATATATATATATATATATATATATATATATATATATATATATATATATATATATATATATATATATATATATATATATATATATATATATATATATATATATATATATATATATATATATATATATATATATATATATATATATATATATATATATATATATATATATATATATATATATATATATATATATATATATATATATATATATATATATATATATATATATATATATATATATATATATATATATATATATATATATATATATATATATATATATATATATATATATATATATATATATATATATATATATATATATATATATATATATATATATATATATATGTATATATATATATATATATATATATATATATATATATATATATATATATATATATATATATATATATATATATATATATATATATATATATATATATATATATATATATATATATCTTCATGTTTAGAAGGACCCTGTCTTTTTTTTCTTTAAAATCAAACATTTCTGTCACAATTTATAAAAGGGGTACTTTTGCAACTCATTCAATTTTTGAAAAATACAAGGACTTTGATTTTCGATTACACAACCAGTTTTTGATTCCAGCCAATAAATCCATATGTTTGGAGTAAACTAGAACAGGGTCAACACAAAATAATGACGAGGAAAACATTAAATTAAATCCCAATGGAGTTCCGAATGATGGAAATATATAATCTCCACCTAACTTGTTTTTAACAGAAATCGAAATGAACGTCTTAATTTTGGACAGCCATGGGATTAGACGAGACATGTACGTAGGAGTTTTTTTTAGAGGAAGGGGGGGGGGAGGAATTGTAAAAACAAATTTTATTCGATAATTGAAATAAGAAATGCCCAGAAATTCAAGAAAATTTCATAGATTCGGGGTTGGGAGGCAACTCCCCTTCACACGTCTATGCCCTTTTCTTCCTATAGCCCTGCCTCCCCTAACCCACGAGAAAGGTTTTGTGCGGATCTATTTCTATCCCGAGTACACAAACCCAAACATCTACGAAAATTCATCTGGTTTAATACTGAAGGATATCGCGAATGGGGAATGAAATTAAGCCTATTTGACTTACCAGCTGTTCCATTTTCAGTAACGTTCCCGAAGTAAACACCAAGTGGGAAAATTGGGGCGTTGTCGTTTATGTCCTTTAGGTTTACTTGTACATCAGCATACCCAACTAGCCCTTCGCCACCTTCATCTTGAGCAAATACTGTAAACCGCCACTGTGGTCGTCCATGAGGCTGGTCTCTATCTAGAGGCTATAAATAAATTTAAGAGGGCTAGTACATTATTTTAATAGAAAAAAATAGCAGAAAAAGTAAAAATAATTTCTTAGACCTCGCCTCCTTTCAATTTATAACTAAAATGCACATACGAGTAAAGGCTTACGAGTAAGGCTAGCAAAGGTTTAAACTTTTAATTAAAAACGTGAAATAGTTTTCTCTGTTATTATATAATTCCAATTTTCCAATTAAAAAAATATATATAATATTTGCTGCCTTCGCCTCTTTTTATACCCTTTGGCTCCTTCAACTTGAACAAATACCGTAAACCGCCCCTGAAGTCCTCCAGGAAACTGACCTCTACTCGAAAGCTAGAGTATTTTAGGATAAAAAAAAAGATGTTGGAAAGGGAGTAGTAAAGAGACTTGAGATAAAGAGACCATAATTTACGGAAACTTCTATTAAAATAGAAGTATCATGTGTTTCATAATAATGCTAAAAATTGTAATTAAGATTGGAAAAGTGTTTTGCCCGTTTCTACAAACTCCAATTTATTTTTATAATAAAACAATAAACATAATATTCACTCCTTTCACCCCCTCTATAGCTTTCACCCCCTTCATCTTGAGCAAATACTGTAAACGCCTACTGTGATCACCCATGAGGCTGATATATATCCAGAGGCTATAATTAATTTAGGATGAAGGAAAAGAGGGTGAAAAAGGGGTAGCAAAGGTATACTAAAAATAGAAGTGATAAAAGAAGAGGTGGTAAAATATTTTAATTAAGAGAAAACCAAGTGCGGAGAGTATTAGCCCGTAAGGCTGAGCTCCATCCAGGGGCTATGGTGAAAATTAGGGCGAGGGAAAAGAGATTGGAGAAGAGGCAGTAAAATAGAAATAGTAAAAAATTTTAGTTTAAAAAAAGCAAGCAAGAAAAGTAATAAATAAATAATTTCTTATTTCACAAAGCAATTCCATTTATAATTAAAATGGAAATATGTAATAACGGTGTTTTTTTAGTTGAAGGAATATATATAGACAAATAATTGTTATTCCACAATGCCTTTCCATTTAGGAAACAGGGATATAGTGAGGTCTGACCATGCGTTTTGTAACATGGTTATAACCCTCTGGAACAGCCTCTCGGACAGCACCAGGGGCTACGAATCAGTTTTTTTTTTACTTAAAATTAAAGTTTAAAAAGTTTCTCCTTAGTCGAAATGAGGGGGGTGAGTGGGTCCCTTGCGAATACCGTGTTTGTTTTTGCTTTTTTCTTCTTCATCAATTATTTTTGTTTATATAAGTAATAAATATATTATTTGACAGCTTGCCAGAATAGAGTCCTATTCAAAAATTTTTATGGAGGATTTAACTTCTTCTTCATCTTCATATTTGTTGCCTTTATTTTTACATTGTTGATGATTTGAATTAATTAATTGAGCCACTACACATGGATCTGACGACCTTCTAGTAGTGGCTGTGTATATTTAATCGATTTGGTTTATCGTGAATCGAAGAAAATAAACGAATTTATCTAAAAAAAAAAAATAATACGCTACCATGTATTTTCAATTATTTTTGTTTATATAAGTAAGAAATATATTATTTGACAACTTGCCAGGATAAAGTCCTATCCAATAATTTTTATGCAGGAGAAGAAATTTGAGTCTTTTTAGGTTGAAGCAGTATCTTAGCTTAGCTTCCTCGTGAATCTTAGCTTCGTCATGAACTAAGACAAAATTTTGTCGAGCAGAAGTCTGGCGAGGTAAGGAATAAGCTCCCTCGGATGTTATTTAATTAATTTTTATTGCATTGAAATTAAATTCAATAAATTTATTTGATTTATATAAATTAATGCTTAAATAATTTAATTAATAAATAAATAATTTTGTTTTATTGAGGGTACGAATTAAAGAAACTTCATCTCTTCTCCTCCAAACTGCAATGAAACTGTCAGCCAAAATAAAATACGAGATACACAATAGAATACAATCGAATAAAAAAAAATCATAAAACTATAGATTTATTATGTTTGTTAAAAACTGAATCAAACTTAAATTAACTAAATACAAATTTGATATGATATTAATGAAACAAATATACTAATAAACCAAATATCAATTCATTAAATATAAATTTACATAATTAAATTAACCTAAATTCAGTACCAATAAGAACAAAAACGAATATGCGTAGCTACCCCATGAACAAATCACGGAAGTAAAATATAACAAAACTGAACGAGGCGAAGGTTCAACAATAAAGAAACAACTGGAAATAGGCCATATTTTCCAGATAAGCCAAAAGCTTTCTTCTTTTGATTTTGCCATCATATAATAGCTCGTTTACATAAGGCAAAGGTTATGCAACACTACCTCCACCTGAGTTCAAATTGGTTCATTTTTACTAAATTTTTATTTTTATTTTTACTGGTATACATTCTTAATTCCCCCTACACCAATAAGAAATGTTTGTCACGCCTTCGTGGTGTGAAATACCCGGAAGAAGTAATCTATTCACAAAATACTACCCGGAAGAATACCCGGAAGAAGTTATCTATTCACAAAATACTAGTCACAACGTTGTGACAAAGATGATTTATAATGCTGTTGACAAATGTCAACAGCATTATAAAAAATAATTCAAAGTATAAGATTGACCCTCGCAAATAAGGATAACCCCTCTCTTTTATGGGAGAAGTAGAGCCCTATTTACATGAAATATAAAAAAAACTAAAACAGAACTAATTATATAAAAAAAAAACAGGTAGAAAAACTCGAATTCTTAAATGTAATTGAAGAAAAGTGCTGTTAAAACTTAAAAGGAGCAAAAATTATCGTGAGTGGGAGATGGAAATAATTCCGGTGAAACAATAAAATTAATCTAATAAATTAATCTAAATAGAGATCCCATTGAAATAATTCCTTGCAACAGTCGGGATCAAACAGCAGCCAGACAGTTTTCAGGCGTGGCTTCATCCACTACACTGTTACAAGGTGTTTCATTTGGATCTTCATAATATGCATGAAATGGACATAGCTTGTTTTTCAGAGAAAATGAAGCATATAATACTATGCTATGATAAACAAACTGCTACGATCTTACCCCAGCACTGGGGCGTCAATTCAGGAAAAAGTATGCAGAGGGGGATGGGGCTGACAGGATATAGTTTTCAAAATCTGGGGGAAGGGTGCAATTTCGTTTTTTTTCACTGTAGGCAAAATAAAGTGATTTTTTTTTTAAATCAAGGAGGTGGCGGGGGGGGGGGGAGAGAACCAGACATATGTCAAGCAGGGGTGCAGCTTGGGTTTTGAGTTCGGAGGAGAGATATAAAGAATATGCCGTCAAATCATCCAGTTTGCAGACAAATGCAAACATAAAAGATAAATTAAACTAAGATAAATCTAATACCTTGGAACTTTGAGAGGTGGGACTCATCCTTCCCCACCCCCACCCCTAAAAGTGCACCTGATTTCAAGTCCATACTGTGTGAAAAACCACGAAGAAATAAATCAGTACCCAAAATGCTGGAAAAAAATTTGGTGACAAAGTCCAACTCAGGGCCAAGCATCGTCTGGCAATATTTTTATAGATGCTTCTTTTGCTGGTCTATTTTTTGCGTTTATTGCATTTTTTTTTCAGTTGTGTTTTTTAGAGGATTGTTTATTTCTATGTATTTTATTTTATTTGCTCTACGTGTTATACTGAAGGGTAAATAAATGCTGTTTTATTAAATCACAAATAATTGCATTCCTACATCAATAAAGAGAAAGCAGAAGCAACCAACCTTAAGGACATAAATCTCTCCAGTTGTTCTGTTGATGTCGAACTTGTGGTTGGAGGGGTTTTCTGGATCAATGCCCTGACCCGTTAAAAAATAAACAATGTTCTGTGGCCTATCTTTATCCCCGTCTGTAGCAGTGACCTAGATAAAATAAAGATATTATCAACTATCAAAATAATATTAGTATGTATATATTATATTCTCTGAGGCCAACCTGACTCTTATACATGATAATGGTAATAAGCTTACCTTAGCTATGGATGTCAGGTATTGTGATATCTTGGAACGATAATTTCGACAGGACCTGTGCCTGTCATCATCAGGTTCAAATTCAAGACTCTTGAATTTGAATTTGAACCTGATGATGACAGGCACAGGTCCTGTCAAAATTATTGTTCCAAGATAACACAATACCTGACATCCATAGCTAAGGTAAGCTTATTACCATTATCATGTAGTATATATATATATATATATATATATATATATATATATATATATATATATATATATATATATATATATGCATAAATGTATATATATATGCATAATATATATATATGCATAAATGTGTAAAAAAATTATAAATACAAACATAATATAAATGATAAAACATAAATACTGAAAATAAACTATACTATAATATTATATATACTATAATACTATAAGATAAAGTAAATACTATAAAATATAAACATAAGAATAAAAGAAAAAATTATCGACAAAGATGTGAATAGTTAGCAGCATAATCTGTTGGACAACGTGCCTAAAAAAAGAAGGTAACATGAAGGAGGGACATTTGAATTAAGCTATATAAAAAACTATGAAATATATAAAAAAATATTATATAAAAAACTATGAAAAACACTTTAAACAATCATATATAGCTACACATCTCATTACTAAAGGCGCAAAGCTTCACTACCCCCCCACCCCCAGCCACTAAACAGCTGTGTAAGTTCGTTCGTACAGGGGCTAAACATAGGGAATTACGTTTGAGGAGATAGTTTGTAAAGGTGTAATTTATTATGGTTGTTGTCGGTTAAAACATCCACCCTGTTGCGTGTATTTTTTTTTTTTTGATTTGAGTATTTTCTTTGGTTTGTTGTTATTTGAAGTTTTGTGCCTGTGTGTGTGTGTATTGCTACGGCCCACGGGCCTTTGTAATAATATCTTATCTATATTTTCCCATTACAAGAGCAAACAGCGAACGTTAACATTTTAAAAGGGGAGTGCTGCTCAAGAAGCGAAAAAAAGAAGAATGCCCCCCTCCCCCACAGCTGATTGCTGAATATACAGCCCACTAAAAACATTTTAAAACTGCAGACGCTAATATTGTACAACAGGAGTGCTAATTAAGCAGCAAACAAAAGAGTAGTGCTATTGTAAAGTATAATGGAAAAAATACAAAGTTGGTTGTATATTTATGAGAAAAGCTTGTTAAACGATTTTTGAGCAATTATCTTATATTTATAAAAAAAAAAATCAGATACGACCTTTAGGAGTGAGATTGGAAATTATTATTCGATTCGAAAGAGTAGTAACGAAAAGAAAGTAGAAAAAAGTAAAGAAACTAGTAAAAAAAGTAAAACAGTAATAAAGTCAGATTAAAAAATCTGACTTTTTTTCACGTCCGTTTTTTTTCAAATAATCCTTTAGATTCATCGGTAATTTCCTTTATGCAGCTCTTTGTTTAGTTTTGAATAAAAAGATATAATGGTTAAAGTAAAAGACGGTAAAACAGTAAAGAAATTAGTAAAAAAAAGTAAAACAGTAAAGATTAAGACTATTTATGATGTCCTCCCACCCCAGACGGGGACGACCTGCTTTCCGTTTAGCCCTAGACGGTTGGCCGAAAAGAACAATCTTCGGCAATCTTTCATCCTTCATCCGAACATCGTGCCCTAGCCACCTCTGCCTTTCTTTCATTATAGCCCTAGAGAGCGGTATTGAACCACATTTGTCCAACAACAATTGTTGTCAAAAATGTCTTATGAAAAAGCGTAATTTTGCGTAGGCTACGAAAAAATTATTGCCAATAGTTGTTGGTAAACACCACCAACAAAACGAAAAGCCGATTAAGAAATTTGCTGGGGGATTTGAGCACTAGCATGAAAAATTCAATATTTAAAACAGAAATATATAATTTTTTCACTAAGAAACAATTTTTGAGATCTCTTGTCTTCTAAAGTTTTGCCTTTTTTGTACATGTTCTAGATGTGTTTATGCTATTAGTAATTATTCCTATATTTGGAATAATATATTGGGAATAATAATTCCATAATATGTTAATAATTATACTGTTAATAATCGTTAATAGTCTCCTCAATAACAAATTATTCTCAATATTATTTAGCAACCAATGGGGGCGGCGGAAACAATTAGCTTGTCAGTAATTTACATCAAGCTCAACTAAGGGAACTGGTCTTTAGAAATGAAAGATATAAAGTGAGTTCAATGAGCACAAAGAAATCTAAGGGCCCAATCTCATTCACATACAATCCATCAATTTGCCGAATTGCATATTTCATAACAGAAGCCTTTCCTTTCATTGCAACACTAGTTTAAGAATGGCTCGTTAAGAACAAGGAAAAGATTCCTAAATTTTTGTCTATTGATAATAAAAAGGCAATAAAAAGACCACCAAAAGCGTATAATTTAATTAAGAAAAGCTTCCGCACCATTATGGAGGAAATAAAATACAAAACTGAAAATCACAACTTAAAGTATTATCTGGTACAAAGGAGTCAGGCTAAAAATACAGTTAAATAAGGATGTTAGAGAAAGGGATCTTAATTAGACCTCCATAGCTACCAAGGTATCCGTGAACATATTTCATTGAGTTCTTGAGTGTGGATAAGGTAGACAAGTTAACTATATTCTTCGTAACTGGTTCTTTAATATCTTATTTAAAGGAGTTGATAATACTGATCTTAATTCAATTAATTCAATTTATTGAAATAAAAAAAAAGATGAAACATAACACCAATAATAATAAGGATCCTGGAAGCGAACTTGTTGAGGACCATAACAACAACAAAAATTGAAAATGAACAAGAGAGAAAAAAAAGAAAAAACAGAAAAAAAGAGAAAACACGGGTAAATTAAAGCAAATTGATTAAAAATTTAGAGATTAATAATATCAAAGTTTAGTAACATTGTTATAAAGCGTGCAGATACTTGTGGATAGCTCGATACTGGAGGGTATTATATTCCATTGAAGTATAGATTTATAAATGGGGGATCGCTGGGCGGAGCTAGAGACACACTTGGGGACGACAAAGGAACGGTTGGATGAACGGAGACATAAGCCTTCAGAATTATTTCAATTAAAATAAGATAATAATTGGGGAGGAAGGTTTTTATGGTAAGCGGAGTATGCAAGGGATAAATTTAATTTTTTTATGATTTGTTCAAAAGGGATAATACCAAAATCGGAGAACAAGTCCTGGGTGGGATATAGTCGGGGCAGCCGAAAAACTGCTTTGAAAAACAGCTGAAACAGTAGAGTAAAAGCATAAAACTGTACTAGTTAGAAAATGCAAATGGATAAGGAGTCAATATCATGCATACCCTCAACAGCTTAAATGGGAGAGGTTCACATACATACACATTTGGTTGTGTATGGTTCCACTTAAATAAATCAGAAAATCAGATCCCATTATCACTGGTCTTGGTACCGTAGCAATTGGCCGGCGGCGGAGAACCCTTTCTGCTGTTAGCTGCTTAATTTTGAATAAAACAATGTTAAGAATCAAGGACGTGAAAAAATAAAACTAATTCTTTGAATGGTTTAAGCGAAATTTACACAACCATATACGTCTTAAAAAATTAGGAAAAACAGGGTGTTCAATTTTTAATGAAGGCTTTCTTTATACAAGCGCCCGCAAATTTTTAAAATAAAGAATGTACGTAAACAATCATCAGAAAATGAGCGAAAAGACATTTAATAATGGAGCTCGGGAAAGTGTAACTTTCCCGATTGCAGAAGCAGAAGGAAAACGCAGCCATTAACTGGCGAAAAACTGGGTAAAAATCCATTGACTGCATGAGTAAAATATAGGTTAACCTTAATATCTTATAAGCAATAGGTATTGGAAAGAAGTGTATGCACCATGAATGTGAAATTAATACAAATATTAAATTTATTGTTCCACTTCAGGAACCAATGAAAGAAATGAAGATATGACACATTCAAATTTAACAAAGGCAGATTGAAATCACCCTTGTTTCACCCTTGGCTAATTTGGTTAGAGGTAGATACAAGATAAACAATTATACCACCCCATGGAGGATGAATAAGAAAATTTTGCGGAATGGAATACTCAAGACATGCCTCTTAATAATTTATTTGCAGGTTTCTGAAACATCTTTGAATTTTTAAGTGCTAAAAGCATTATCCGATTTACCGAATTAGTTTCCGCATATGATTCTTCACAGTTCGGTTTGGAAACACTTGTGAAATTTTTTGCGCCCACAAACTGACCTCTAACATTTCATTAAAAAAAAAAAAAAAAAAAAAAAAAAAAAAAAAAAAATCCTTGTGACAGGTATGAATAAACCTAAGATAGAGCCAGGTGGCGAAAAATGTTTCCATTTTAATGTCCATGGTACTCTGAGGGTTAAAGAAGCATATCCGTAAAACAGAAAAATTAAACAGTAGAATATTAGTTAAAGCTTTGGTTTCTACGAGCTATCAGAAAATTATTCGTAAACAAATTGCTAGCTAATAACAGAGAAGTGGAAAAAAGTTCTTAGATTTCTCGGTGATTCCCTTTACGCAATTTGTTGTTTAGCTTTGAATAAACAGATTTAACAGAAAAAGAAGGATAACAGTAAAACTAAGCAGTAAATAGAAGCAAAAACTGTACTAGTTAAAAACATGCGTCTGACTAGGGAGCCATGCATACCTTCAGGAGCTTAAATGGGAGAGGGTCGCTGAACTCCTCTTGAATAGTGGTGGAATAGGTCGACTGTTCAAAGCTAGGTGGCAGGTCATTAGCATCCGCTACATTGATGGTGACAGTGGTTACCACCTCATTCAAACTGTCAGAGGCCACTAAGGTGAGTTCATACTGTACGTAAGCAAAGTGCAGCAAACAGAAAAAAGTGCAATGGAGAGGCAAATGCGCGGGAAAAAGAAAAATGCAAAATTAACAAAAAATGTCATGCAAACATAAATAAAATAAGAAGCTCAAGGATGAATACAGGTAGTAATGGCTTAAATTCAATCTATCTGCATACAGAATGGAAAATGATATTGCAATAGTCCCAAAAAATGAACATTAGAAAAGAAATAAATCCACTGAATAGGATTATATTCACAAAAAAAAAAAAAAAAAAATGGAATTTAGAGCCCAAAACTTTTTCTTTACTACACTTTTGAAAACTGATATTAGTCCAATGCTTTCAAATTAAAAAAAAGTAGCTATTTATTGCTAGGACGAACAGACGATATTATCAAAGTAAAAATAATCTGGGGTTTTTAAGTATGGCAAAGTCGTATGACACAGTAGAAGGAACATATTGCAAGAACATAAGTACACTAGAAAGTGAAAATAATGCCCGAGTCGCACTATAGTTACACTCGTGGATTCGAATTTCAAATTTCATGAATGACATGCTTTTATGCCTTTTTTTATTTCTGGATTTTAGCGTCACATTTGTATTTCAGAATCAGATAATAAAAATGACAAGAAATTGGTTTGAAAAGCTAGCTTTGTTCCCAACTATTCTCCAAAAATACTATGTCTTTGAATCTTTTGCAAGATCCCTGTTACAACTGTTCCACTTCCATCTTTTCTAGTTCAGAAATTACGTCTTTTCTTTTGACTCTGATTGGCCAATCCCCAATTTTATGCTTGAATATTGGACAACGTTCAATCCGAGAAATTACGAGCGATAAATATAATTGGCGCTATAGTCGTACGTAATTTTTATAACCCGACAAGTGTGACTACAATATGACCCGGGTATAATCCACATTAGCTATCGAGCAAGGTTCAAAATTGGCGCAGGCGCCAAGTCAAACTAAAAGTAAGCCATTCAGGTTGTAAGGGATAATGGTAAATACTATGAATGTTTAACCTGTAAAACGCGTTTAGGAAGGTTTCTATCATCCTCCTCGGTTATCTGTGTTTCATAAGTAGGACGATCGAAAACAGGGGGATTATCGTTCACATCTTTGACATGAATAACCACTGTCGTATAGTTTTCATTCAGGTTATCGGATGCCACTAGTCGGAGTTCGTACTTTAAAAGGCACAAAATTTAATCGAAATAAAATAATTAAAAAAAAAAAATATACTAACACTAGTAGAAAAAAAACGTTCCAAGTTAGTCAAAAATGAAACATAAATTAGGAATACTTTACTGCGGCTTCGTCCGATTCTAGTTCTGTCTGTCGAATTAAAGCTAACATTTTCTAAATATCAGCCAAATGACTGTGTCCAATTTCAGCCAATGAAATTTCCAAGTGACATTTTCCAATGAATATGTTCAAATGTTCGGTTTACCGTTTCTGTCGACAAGGACGTCGACAGAAAAAAACGAGTAAATCGAAGTAAAATAATAATAAAAAAAAAGAAAAAAAAAAGATATACTAACACTAGTAGAAAAAAAACGTTGTTTCAAGTTAGTCAAAAATGAAAACATAAATTAGGAATACTTTACTGCGGCTTCGTCCGATTCTAGTTTTGTCTGTAGAATTAAAGCTAACATTTTCTAAATATCACCCAAATGACTGTGTCCAATTTTAGCCAATGACATTTCCAAGTGACATTTTCCAATGAATATTTTCAAATGTTCGGTTTACCGTTTCTGTCGACAAGGATGTCGACAGAAAAAACGAGTAAATCGAAGTAAAATAATAATAAAAAAGAAAAGAAAAAAAGATATACTAACACTAGTAGAAAAAAAACGTTGTTTCAAGTTAGTCAAAAATGAAAACATAAATTAGGAATACTTTACTGCGGCTTCGTCCGATTCTAGTTTTGTCTTTTGAATTAAAGCTAACATTTTCTAAATATCACCCAAATGACTGTGTCCAATTTCAGCCAATGACATTTTCAAGTGACATTTTCCAATGAATATTTTCAAATGTTCGGTTTACCGTTTCTGTCGACAAGGATGTCGACAGAAAAAAACGAGTAAATCGAAGTAAAATAATAATAAAAAAGAAAAGAAAAAAAGATATACTAACACTAGTAGAAAAAAAACGTTGTTTCAAGTTAGTCAAAAATGAAAACATAAATTAGGAATACTTTACTGCGGCTTCGTCCGATTCTAGTTTTGTCTATTGAATTAAAGCTAACATTTTCTAAATATCAGCCAAATGACTGTGTCCAATTTCAGCCAATGACATTTCCAAGTGACATTTTCCAATGAATATTTTCAAATGTTCGGTTTACCGTTTCTGTCGACAAGGATGTCGACAGAAAAAAACGGAGCAAATCGAAGTAAAATAATAATAAAAATGAAAAAAAAAAAGATATATTATAACTAGTAGAAAAATAACGTTGTTTCAAATTAGTCAAAAATGAAACATAAATTAGGAATACTTTACTGCGGCTTCGTCCGATTCTAGTTTTGTCTGTCGAATTAAAGCTAACATTTTCTAAATATCAGCCAAATGACTGTGTCCAATTTCAGCCAATGACATTTCCAAGTGATATTTTCCAGTGAATATTTTCAAATGTTCGGTTTACCGTTTCTGTCGACAACGATGTCGACAGAAAAAAAACGGAGAAAATCGAAGTAAAATAATAATAAAAAAGAAAAGAAGATATATTATAACTAGTAGAAAAATAACGTTGTTTCAAAGTTAGTCAAAAATGAAAACATAAATTAGGAATACTTTTCTACGGCTTCGTCCGATTCTAGTTTTGTCTGTTGAATTAAAGCTAACATTTTCTAAATATCAGCCAAATGACTGTGTCCAATTTCAGCCAATGACAATTTCCAAACGACATTTTCCGAAGAAAAT
The DNA here is from genome assembly GCF_049724085.1 of Artemia sp. Qi Xiang Cuo. Taxonomy (NCBI): domain Eukaryota; kingdom Metazoa; phylum Arthropoda; class Branchiopoda; order Anostraca; family Artemiidae; genus Artemia; species Artemia sp. Qi Xiang Cuo. The sequence continues at coordinate 4,481,406 of NC_142807.1, forward strand.
TTTCAAATGTTCGGTTTACCGTTTCTGTCGACAACGATGCCGACAGAAAAAACTGAGGTTAACAATTTTTCTGTTTCGTCATTTGGTACAGAGAAGGAGCCAAACGCTGTGCTATCGACAAAAAGAAAGAAAAAAGAAAATATAAATCAAATACGGAGATTTTCTGTTCTTTCGACAGCTTACATGAAGCGAATAAGAACTATTTGTCACCGTTTTTAAATTACTATTTAATGAAATTCCTCATGGAATGAATTTATAACTATAGACTAAGCTTGTTTGCTATGACATTAAACTAATTTATAATTTGAATTAGGAATAGTTAGAAAGAGTGAAAGAGAGAGAGAGAGAGAGAGAGAGAGAGAGAGAGAGAGAGAGAGAGAGAGAGAGAGAGAGAGAGAGAGAGAGAGAGAGGGAGGAGGAGGAGAGAGAGGAGAGAGAGAGAGAGAGAGAGAGAGAGAGAGAGAGAGAGAGAGAGAGAGAGAGAGAGAGAGAGAGAGAGAGAGAGAGAGAGAGATGTTAAAAGTGTACTTATCAATCTAATGACACACTAAGGAAATGTAACACAATAACGTACAGGACAGACAAACTAAATATAATGCCCGCCAAAGATTCATCCACTCTTCACCCCTTGGTGTACATCTCGGAGCACCCCTTCTCCACCGTCCATTGCCCACTACCATCACACCTCTTTGCACTACACATAAATAAAATTTTGCTGCGCGTGGCACGCCCCCTGATGAATACAATTGTTGAAAGTAGACGGCCCCTTGATACCAGGGCAGTTCACATTGTTCTGCACTCTCTCGAACTAATGTCGAGTTGCTTAGTTTATTTTGTTTTGTCTGTCTTTTCCCCTCATAATATCACACCAGCAGAAATCCTTGATGTTCTCAGTAATATCTGAAAACCTGAATGGATATGTTCCAATCTATCACTTCTACTTCAGTATATGCCATGTAATTCTAACTAGGTTTATCCACAAGAGAAACTTTTCTATTTTGATAGACCGAGATATGTCTGCTCGCTATATTAAGTCAGGTCTAAATTGATTAGTGGGATAGATGTTCTCCAAAAGAACTGAATTTTGCAAGATACAAAAATAATTTAACTTTTCTAGTCGCATAAATAGTGATTGAGTACAGAACTTGTCGCATTCATCTTGGTATATTAACTAAGTAAATTAAACTATAGTTTAGCTATAAACTGAAAGAACTATTAACAAAACCACAAGTGTAATTGGGAATATTTTCCTTTTTTTATTTTTTCAGATGTCGTATACAGGTGCGTAGCCTTTGGCCCCATAACCCACCAGAAATCTTGCGATTGTTATCAATCCACTAGTTTGAAAATACCTGTTTTAGGGTATCATTATTGAAAATACTTTTCTTGGTATTTTCACTGAAAAATTGGAAAAAAATGTCCCCATCTAGATTTGAAAAACTCACTTACCCCCACCCCCCCCCACATCACATGAATTAACCCTACTGGCGCTCAGAATTTAAAAAGATAGAAAAAGAACCAAATAACCCCCCGCCCCACAGATTCTGACAAGCGCATTTTCTATATCTTCATTAAAAAAAATTATTTGCCCCCTCTTCCCCTGGACTGGGGCTCCCACTTTCCTACTAGGAAAAGAAAAGAATAAGAATTAAAGAATTAAGCGCGGGTCGATTAGCTGTATAGAAGGCCTAAATTCTTTTTAGCATTCAGAAACCAAGAAGTATCATGGTTGCCCCTTAGACTAGTAGAAAATGTAAAAAAGACCTCCTCCATTTAGGTTCAAATTACTAGGTGTTATAAGGGCTTTGAGAGGTGACTGACTTTATTTTTATCCTATTTTATGGAGGAAGGGACACTTTAAAGGGTGAGAAACAATGGTCTAGAATTTTTTTTTTACTACGACAGATTGTAAAAAAAAAGTAAGATTTAGTAAAAAGACCTATGAGCCAAAAAATAAAATATTCCTAGTAATCATTTTCATGCCAACTAACGTAAAATGACTCAGAAATTTAAAAAAAACATCGCCTGGTTCTTATATTAAGCAGTTGATGATGCTAATACTTAGTGAAACCGAGGCAACCATTGGTCCCATACCTGCACACTGGGGGAAGATGTGAATCCCACTCCCAAAGACAATTAAAGATATTCTTTACCGAGAGTGTTCTGGAATATAATTTTAAGCACCAATTTCTTCCTTTTTCTTATATCCTAGAAGAAAAAGTTAATATTGTTCAGAAACCTTGACTACGGGACCAGTGGCTGAACCTCTGCAATAGCAATGACGCATTTAAAAAAAGAGAATCATAGAAAACGCTTACCCTTTTCCTTGTCTCGTAATCTAAAGGTCCAGCAACATAAATAGCGCCTGTCATATTCTTCACAGCAAAGGCTCCCCCGATATTCCCTCTTGTGATTTCATAGCGGATTCGTGAGGCTGCAAGGAAGAGAAAAATTAACCTTAATCTTAATAAAATTAATATAAATATAAATGTTAATATAAATCTAAATAATTAATCTTAAATTTTTATACTAATTTTGGAAATCTAGACTGTTTCTAATATAGAACTTGAATAACTATGCAGATGAGATGCAGACGCACTAGAGAGAGAAGAGAGTAAAGGAAAGAGAGGGAGAGACACTGATGGGGGAGACACGGGATGAAAGAAAATGAGTCAATATGAGTGTGATAGAGATATTAAAAAAGGATATACCGTTTGGAACTCTAACAAGGAGGGGAAGATAATCGAAGGCAATCAAAAAAAAAAAAAAACTACTTTAACAACATGGTTTTGAGCTTTAAAATTCACTCTTTGCTAATTTACTTTTGAATTACAGTTCTCCGTTTGGGAGAAAAATAAAATAAAGAGCTCCTGAGACCAAACCTCCAAGTTCTCTATTTACTTTCTATTACTTTGTTCAGGTTTCGAAAACAATTTTAATTATTTGCCGCATTAATTTTTTTCTTCATGGAAAACAAAATCTTGCAATTCAGAGGGAGTCAACACTACGGAAGTGACTCCGTAGCAGGGTTCGTTGAATTGTATTCGTTTATTTTTTAATCGCAGCTTTCCATCGTATTTTTAAAAAGATTGTAGATCTTGCCCTATGCAAAATTTCAAAAGATTAGTGGAAACAAAAATAGCGTATTTCTGGTTTCATTAATGCAATAAGACAAATTTGCACAAACTTCACAAATTAAATAATAATTTGAGACCACTTTTGAAAAAAAATAATCCAGATCTTGCTCTATACAAAATTTCAAATGACTAGTGAAAGAAATATTAAAAGGGTATATTTGAAGTCTTTAAAGCAACACCAAAAGCTTTAAAGGATTCAGACTCACATTCATCTAAATCCTTGGCAGTAACTGTCAACACTGTGTGCTGGATGTCCTCATTTTCATCAACTTCTGCTTCATAAAGGGCTTTGTCGAAATACGGAGGGTTGTCATTTTTATCTGCTATACCAATACGAATGTATTTTGTCACTGAAAAAGGAAATAACAGGTTAAACAATTTAACCATAACTAAAATGTTTCAAGGCAATATGATAATGGAGTTTGATATTAATCCTTATAAAAACTAATTACACAACGAACAGTTAATAAAGATTAAAAACAAAGTATATTTACTCATTGATGTAACATAACCATTTTTTTTTATTACCAGTGACATGTCTTTTTCTTCTTCCTTTTACCAGTGGCATATTGCCAGTCCATTATTTTACTGAAAACTTTAGTAACAGTACGATGTAACGTCAAACATTCCAGCGATCATTGTCTTACGTTTATACATTCTGCAAAGAGAGGATTACCATTTTTGTCTCTTATACCACTACTAATAAATGTTGTCACTACCCCGAAGATTGAAATTTCTAATTGAAAATTTATCGACAAATTTCTGAGAAAAATACGAAAATGAAAAAGGACTTCTGTGTTTTGCGAACTTTTACAAAAAAACTTTTAAAACTAGTAACTAGTAACTTTTGCGTAGAGATGCTTTGGGATAAAATACTCATTTAGTGTATTTCCTCTTCAGAGCAGTCTAAAATTTTCCTAAATATACTGGTACTCTTTCTAAAATAAAAGCGGAGTTTTCACCCCCTCAATAACCATACTGCAGGCTTCATCGTATATATATATAAATATATATATATATATATATATATATATATATATATATATATATATATATATATATATATATATATATATATATATATATATATATATATATATATATATATATATATATATATATATATATATATATATATATATATATATAGATATATATATATATATATGTCTGAGAAAAATCGCTAAGAGCTTGAATTTTGATTTTTGCAAATGACATTATGTAATATAAGCATTTCTTATGACATCATAAATGGCATCATACTAAGTATTTTCTTATATGATGTGATGCATAGCATACATAAGATTGTTGAGTTTCCATCGCAACAGTTATTTATATAATATAATGTCTGTTGGAAGGCGCAAAAAATGAAAAATTGCAATTGCAGTTATTATAAATGATGATCCTTTGGAACCAACACCTGAACTATCAAACGTGACAAGATTTGAAATTCCACAACCTGGACTATCAATTGCGACGACACCGAAGCGGACAGCTAAAGCAAAGACCATTGCTAAATTGTCTGAAGTAATCAAAATAAAAAAACGTGTCAAAAATGAAAACGAAGAGCAAAGACACAGGCGGTTAGAAGATATGCAAAAACGACAATTAGAGCGTGTTAGAAATGAAAAAAATTAAGGTACATTTGGACGTCATGACATCAAGAAAAGACTCAAATTGTCTCTGTTTAGAAAACAAGCAACAATGAGAGTCTATATAAAGAAGCCTGCCGCGTGCCCCATACCTTTGTTAAAAAAAAACAAAGGTTTGGCCGATACTTACTTGATAATTACAAAAGGTAAGTCGAGTTATAATGAGGCAAATATATTCATAGCGATCATGAGTGGGTTTTTGATTTTGTCCAGGAATAAGTCACAAATATCCATTTTGCTTCTGAAAATCAGGAATATAGACTGCATAGATCACTGCAAGAAAAAGAAGTTTTTGTCCCACCACCTGAACATCTAAAAGAAACAAAGATTCGGCGATATATCTTCATAATGACAAAAGACAAGCCAAGGCAAAAGAAGAAGTTTTTATCCCACTACTTGAACAATTAAAAGAAACAAAGGTTCGGCGATATGTCTTTCATAATGACAAAAGACAACCTTTCAATTGAAAATCAAGTATTTTGCAGTAGGCATCAAGACATGGCTAATTGTAGAAAGAAAAAGCCAAGACAGATAGTCCAAGTAATTGAGAGGCAAATGTTTAAATGGCGGGAGTAAGTATGACGTTTCGTATTGGACAAATATTTGTTTGTTAGTTTTTTAAAAGGCACGCCAGCCTGCCTAGAGTCTCAGGCAGGTTGACCAAGAATTTAAAATTGACATAGGGCCGATAGATTGCCTGGAATGAGAGGCAAACAAGGCACGCCCGCCTATAGTCTTAAGAATGTTGATCAATAATTTAGAATTGACACAGGACCATTAATTTGCTTGAAATAACAGGCAAATAGTCGTTTAAAGCAATCTTCATCTTCCAAATAGTACATATTCCAATAAAAAAATGTAATTATACAAAGGCACAACTTCTAATTTAAGGTCCATTTGACGTCATGATATCAAGAAAAGGCTCAAATTGTCTGCGTTTAGAAGACAAGCGACAGTGACAAACTATATATAGAAGCCTGCCGCGTGACGAGTGCTTGTGCCAGGCAGCGAAGCCGCTGGGCTCCTGGTAATATATATATATATATATATATATATATATATATATATATATATATATATATATATATATATACGATAAAGCCTGCAGTATGGTTATTGAGGGGGTGAAAACTCTGCTCTTATTTTAGAAAGAGTAAGTATATTTAGGAAAATTCTAGACTGCTCTGAAGAGGAAATACACTAAATGAGCACTTTACCCCAAAGCATCTTTACACAAAAGTTACTAGTTACTAGTTTTAAAACTTTTTTTGTAAAACTTCGTAAAACAACAGAAGTAGTTTTTCATTTGAGTGATTTTCTCAGAAATTTCTCAAAAAATTTTCAACTGGAGCAGACTGTGTAAGGAGCAGCTCAGCAGCAATATTGAGCTGAGAAATATTGTGTTGAAATAGATCATACATTTCTAAGAAATATCTTAAAAAAACACCCTAATGAACAAAATCAAATGGATTATTCGCTTTGTAGTGCTCAAGAAATTTATTTCTATTTTAGAAATATCTAGTTTTCCATTTATTCTGAGCTCAGAACAAGGGTTTATTTTATAGCCTTTACACATCTTTCATCACCTAAATTTGAAGTTTGAACCCACACACAAAACTACGAAGACGAGCCACTGAGGTCTACCCCGACCGCTGGTGCTACACCATCTAGAACATTTCCTTTGTACATCATAGGCAGCGCGGGGAATTATAAGGTTTTTATAGACAGCGTTGCCGCAGAAACTTCAAAAAAGGCTCGTTCAATTGGAAATTCAAAGGGCTAGTGCCCTTTTTAATAGTCGAAAGTGGTTGGAGGGCAACTAGCCCCCCTCTCACGCCCACCTTTTCCCCAAACACATCCAATAAAATTTTAAGATAGCCATTTTGTTTAACTTAGTTCAACTCATTCGATTGGAAATCGAAAGGCCTAGTGTCCTTTTTAATAGTCGAAAGTGATTGGGAGGCTTGACATTTTTATAGTAAAGATCAATGTGGGTACAATGTATTATTTTCTTTTTGTTGTTTAGACCACGGCACTTCGTATCGAAGGAGTTGTCTTAGGAACTTCGAAAAGGACTCATTCGATTGAAAATAGAAAGGGCTAATGCCCTTTTTGATGGCAACTAGTCCCCAACCAATCCCCCCCATACAATTTCCCCATATTGTTAAAAAACAAATTTTGCCTTAAGATTAATTCAAAATGCACTGCGTTAATGAAAAAAAAATACAAATGAATGCGCATAGTCAGTTTAATATTCACATACTGATATTTGGTAATCAAAATGTTAATATTACTTGATTTATTAAAGTTATAAAAGTAAAAAAATCTATATTTTTTCAGTAAAAAGCAAATTATGTTCTGGCCTTGGGAAGTTTTGAGCCCAACTTGAATGTTAATTCCTGCTCGTTTTGAGTTTGACTCGGTTATTTATTGTAATTTCTGTTCGTTTTGGGTTTCATTTATTTATCGATGCTGATTTGTGGTAGTTTCACGCTTGTTAGATTATTTGATTTTATTTTTGCTCATTTTTGGTTTAATGGAGTTCTTTACTTTTCTTTGAAAGACTTAATTTGTGGAAGAAGTTTTTTAATTAATAATAAACAAACGGTCTATTATAACAGTTCATTTTTCATGGACTGAATTTGTATTTAGGGAGTCGCGCGCCTATATTATCTTAAAAATTAGTGGGTATTTAATGACTCATTAGTAGTTTTAAGCCCAATATTCATTTATCTTATAATTTTTACTCAATAACGTTTGCTTCGACAAAATTTGACGGCCCAGATCTTTTACCGAATATTCATTCGCTAAATAGCAGAAAAGTTAAATCTTTTGGTTTTTCTTGAACGATATTTAAGCCAAAGAAACTTATCGTATCTTATAGAAAACCGCAAACGATTTTTCTGTTGTTTCCTTGCGTATGGATAACGCTTCATATAATTAGACAAATCAGCAGACTGACAACACAAAACTGGCGACACTCGACCAACACTCAGACACTGTAAAGCTTAGTGTAGAGGAAACAAAGAAAATCTCTCGACCCCTCAGATTGAATAGCCAACTAGGTACAAAGCACCTAGGCGTCTTACAGCAACCATAACCCACGGGTTGCAGTTGCGGAGACACCCAAGCGACAATGTTTATGAGACTGGAATTCAGCCCACTAAATGCACAACAAAAGTCTCAACAAGGTGCAACTAATACCTACCACAATGTAGAGGTTCTCCTATAGGGGTCTGATGGGGCGCAGCCATTACTGTACCTGACAGAGGAAACGAGAGTTAGATTACCCTATCCCAGGCCCCTCCCTCCCGCTGAGGTTGATCAAGAAAACACCGTAAAAGGCATCACTACGAGCTCTTAATTCCGGACAGTTTTGTTTGGGATCTGATGTCTCATTCTTGTAGGTATGCCTATTACAACAATTTAGAGACCTTCTAATACTACAGAGGTCAAATCCATCCCATACTCTGAAGAAGCATAATTACAATATTAACTTATACTTTTGACTTTGGTAGATGTCCTGATGAAAGGGGCACCATCCACCGGCAGAGGTTGGATCGTTTCAGACCCCACAAAGATCTAACATGGATATCAGTTGTCACTTTCCATCAAATTTTATGGAAATCTGAAAACCGGTTACTGCAGGTGCTCAACTTCCAATAATATAGCCCCACACTCCTCCATAAGTCGGATAAGGCAAGAACTCCCAAAAAGCAAAACAAGGACAATTGGCCTACTCTTACTTTCCAACAAGTTTGGTTGAGATCTGACAACGCATTCTAAAAGATGTTCCAAAGGTCAGACTAGATACCCTCCCCCCCTCACTTACAGAAATTTGATGCAAAATAATACAGACACCAAAAAGCGCTACTAGAGAAGTGATTCTTTCTTCCCAGAAATTTTGTGGATGTTGTGATGAAAACAGTTTAGTCTCCCCTCCCTCTTTCAACCCCCCTCAGAAGTCAGGTCAAGTTCGAATCACCAAATGGCATACCTATGACAATAGTCATTGCTTTTTCATCAATTTTGGTGTAAACGTGGTGGATAATCTCTTCTGATAGACTTCCCGACTGAAATTATTGAGAGCATCCAACCCTCCACATCCCAAGCAGAGGTTGTAATTGTTCCGAAAACTCTAAGACACAGCCAACATACTTGTTGTTACTTCCTATTAAGTTTGAGCTAGATCTGACAACAGCGACAAGATTCTGAAACACCTTCGCACCCCTCCACTCCCACATGTAAGTTGGGGCACAACTTAACTGGTTTATGTTCACGTCTGGGCTCGAGTCACACAAGACCAAGAGATTTGATATTTCCAAATTTATTTTTCCGGAATAATCTCATAACAATCTAGAGGACATACAAAAATTTCCAACTCAGGACTCAAAGAGATAATCCTATGTTCTACGCGAGTCCGATGGTAAATGATCCTAAAGAATTTTACTTTTGGAGTTATGACAGCTTTGTTTTGCTGTTTTTTTATTATTCTTCAGTTTATTTTCTGTTTATATTCTACAATATATTCTGTTTATATTCTTATACTCGTTAATAGGCTACAGAAGAACAATTTCTTGTTGTTTTTTCTTTAAACGAAAAATTATTAAATTCTTTTTACAAAACCTCAGAGGAACTTTTCGTTTCTGCTTCAGGGGAATTCGGTCGAAATTTAAGAATTCATAAAACAAAAATTAGAGATTTGGGTCTTCCGAATTGATTTTTCATGGATAATCTCACGGGAATCTGTAAGACCTACATAAATTTCCCACTCAGGATTCAAAGAAATAATTTTATGTTCAACGCTTTCGCTACGCTACGAGTTCGGCGGTAAACGATTCTAAAGCAATTTCCTTTGGAGTTATGACAGTTTTGTTTATTCTGTTAGTTTATGTTCTGTCTATAATCTATAATATTTTCTGTTTATACTCTTCTACTCTTTGATAGGCCCGAGAAGAACGATTTTTTTTCACCGAAAAATGTTACTTCAGAGGAACTTTTCCTTTACTTTTGACGATCCCCGTGCCAGAAACTTTTTTTTCTGAATTTCCATCTCTTCCCATCACCTAGCTACAGATCACTGATCACAATAAAAAACAGAAAAAGCTAGTGAAAAAACAGAAAAACAGATCACTGATCACTTACATCATTGCTAGAAGTTAAGCAAAATTTACGAGGCACCTATCATGGTCAATAAGGAAAAACGATATGTTCCAAAAACGTAAGGTTTATCTAATACTTTTTCAAACAGTTCGTGGTAACGAACTGTAAGTACGGAGCGACCCGGCTCAATGTCATCCGGAACTATAAAAACCGGAATTTCGGTACCAATAGATACATCAAAAGAATCAGATTTTAATTGTGATTTCAAATATATAAGTTTCATCAAGTTTAATCTTACCCATCAAAAGTTACGCGCCTGAGAAAATTTGGCTTATTTTTGAAAAAAGGGGGAAAGACCCCCTAAAAGTTATAGAACCTTAATGAAATTCACACCATCATAGATATAGATAGATAGATAGATATTTATTGCAATAAAAGCCACTTTGGGCCATGGCAAAAAAAGAAAAATCACACAAAATAATAACATGATTATAACACTCATAGCAAAGTATGGTAGCCTACATAACAATAACAACGCAAAATTACAAAACATTACAAAAACATAATAAAGCACACGATACCATTAAACTAACATAAATAGATAGATGTATGTTACATCTATCAAGGGCCATGACTACCAAAATAACAAACAAGAAAACAACTTACACACATACAACAATACTTTCCAGACTCACCCCACCCCTTTTTAAAAAAATCTATCTCTATGTGACATACCCAATTTTATATACTTTGCTATCATTCTTATTGTCCCATAATTTTTTGATCCCATTACTGAAACCAACCACTCACTTGTCCCCACATTAACAAAAAATAAATCTTTCCTTAGATCCTGTAATTCGGGACAAAGGGCCATGAAGTGAAGCAGATCCTCCCCATTTTCTCCGCACATAGGTCATGAGTAAGGACCCTCCTTTACCCTTACCCTCCCTAAATATTTCCTCCTTTCTCCAAGTGCTAGAAAATTACCCATCCCTGATATATACCACTTAATTTCTTCACTATTTAAACCCGCTTTAAAATAATTATCATATCACCAGACCTCCTTCCATTGCCGGTAAATGCCGAGGGACACCGAGGCTGCGACTTCACACTGTCATTTCTGAATCTCCTGATCTTCAAACACTCCCTTTACTAGTTTTGCTACATTTCCTACTTCCAGTCCTATCCCCTTCCCTTCATTCCAAACACCTGATAACCCACAACTATTTAAGATTGATTTCACCTGGGAAGCCCATGAACATTTCCTTCTATCCTGCAACACCTCCAGATAAGCTGCTTTTACTAACCTATTATTCTGTAAACCAATCACCTTTTCCCAGTATCCTATAATTCTAACCAATCTTTTTAACCTCAATGAAAACAATCTTAGATCACCCTTTAACACCAGATTATTAAATTTCCCGCTTAGCCCTAAAAGTGTCCTGAAATGTCCTAAATAAATTCTCTATATTTTTTCCCCTTTTTCAAAACCCCAAACTTCCCCACCGTAACTCAATAATGGGCCTACCTTCGTCTCAAAAATTCTCTTCTGTAGCTTAATATCTGCC